>NC_034011.1:24032466-24038022 GCF_000346465.2 Prunus persica
ATAAGAAAGAGTAGAAGTATTTCATATTGCTAATGTTGGAATTTTAAAAAGGTTTTAACCAAATTTACCGTTTGATTTTTTTAATTATTTGGTTGGTTTTATTTTATTTATTGTTGGGTTATAAATACTTTAATTTTTCAGGTTTTATTTTTATATTGAATGTCTTAATGTTCTAGTTTAATGTGGTGGAGGTTACATGTTTTTAGATGACTATTGGTCTCCCTAGCATTTTCCGAAATTTCTAATATCTTAGATTAGTGGTGGTATTGTTTATGACTCTATAGGGCAATATTTATAGGTGATTTTGTATTTATTATATTAATGATCAAATCTGTATTTATTTATTATATTCATTTTCTTGTAACATTAAAGACTGTAACGCTACCACTTGTATTCATATGAGTTTGGATTCGTATGCCATTAAAGACTGTAATGCTACCACTTGTACTTGACCATGTATCATCTTGTAACATTTCTCTGGCAAAATTCTTCAGGTGGGTTTGTGAACATTATCACTCAAGGAGGAGGCAGGCCATCGCTTGTCAAGTTGTCAATACCAGCACCAAAGAGGGAGGAGGCTGTGAAGCCTAGGTTTTGGGTCATTTGGTACTTGGTGTCTTCTGCGTCTGATTCCATCGGTACAAGGAAAAAAGAAAGAGAAAAAACTGTTGAGAGACTCTTCTGAGAGATTTGAGGAGAGGTGGTGCCTCTTGGGTTTGCTGTCAGAAAAAATAAAAATAAAAACTAGAGAAAAATTAACTCTTGTGGAGTAGCTCTTATTGTTTGTTGTCAGTGATTGCACTTTAATTTAGTTTGGTGTGAACTATTTTGGTTCTCAATCTCTGTTCTTTGAGCTATTGCCCCTTGGTATGGAGTAAATCTTGGAGCAAAATTCTTCAGGTGGGAGAGAGAACTCAAAAAAGCACGGGGAAGAAATGTTTCTTTGGTGGGAAATATGAAAGAGAAGCACAGGTCTCCCGGATTGGATGGGTCTGCTCGTTGCTTCTTTGTTTCTCAAATGGCGGTGCAAGGGGGTATTTTTTATGTTTTGCCTTTTATGTTAAATCTCCACCGCCATGACATTTAACTGTTCCAAATAGAAATCCGTATTTAATCTGCAAATTTGTAATCCGTAATGGATAAAGCCCCTATTCTTATATAATTTTCTAGAATTTTTAAATAATTGAAACTATTTTTAAAATAATTTAAAATTCACAAAATTATTTAAGATAATTAAATATAATTAAATAGTATTTATTCAGTAATTTCTACCAAATTAATTAAAATATTTAAATACTAATTCTTCCTTAAATAAATAAAAGTAATTGAAACATAATATATTCAAAGAGTATAGCCGGGCGGCTATACCGTTGACTATTTACTATTCTATACCTTTAAATAGTATAGCCGCACGGCGAAACTCCATAAATACAATAGTTTGACAGTATAGCCGCACGGCTATATGCCAAAATACAATAGTTTAAAAGTATAGCCGCGCGGCTATACCCCAAAAAAGAATATTTCAAAGTATAGCCAGCCGGCTATACCCTGTAAATAGCAAACTGGTCCGTTCCATCAAAATTATGTTAAAACCTTAAAAAAGACATTTAAAATTAATTTAAAAAAATATGTATATAATTATAAAGATTTAAACTCAAATAATAATAATGCTGTTAAAATATGAATATGGTTTGAATATCTTAGGTTGTTCTTTATTCTTCTCCATAAGGAGGTATATATAGGAGTTTACATATGAAGGTTTTACAAGGAATTAAATATTAAAGAATTAGGAATGTATCTCCTAATTGTACAATGATTTATCACTTATATAAAAAATAGGAAAGTAAATCCCTTAATTAATCAAGGAAGTAAATCTCCTTGATTAATTAGGAGACTCACGTCAACACTCCTCCTCAAGTTGGTGCATATATGTCACGAATGCCCAACTTGGTAAGTGAGTCATGAAATACTCTTCCACACTCACAGCATATGCAATATCTGATTTTGGAGGACGTATGAAGAGTTGAACCTTTGGTGGTGGTGATAGAAGGAGTCTGGGTTGATCGCATGGTTCTGTGAGTCTGCAATAAGATGGAGAATCGTATGGGTTCTTGACATCGCAGCGGAAGTAAGATGTGATATGAGAAGGTGAGGAAGGTGATGTGAGAAATTTGATGTATGAATTTGATGTAGGAATTGGATTTAAGAGGTATGTGTATAAGATTTGATGGTTTGTGTTTAGGGATTTGGATAAGAGGATTTGAGGACTTTAGATTTGAAGGATTTGGATTTGGGAAAAAAAAATGAGGAATTTGATTTAGGGTTTTGGATTTGAATATGAGAAATTTGAAGAAATTTGAGAAATTTGAGATAAGGGTTTAGAGACAAAACAACTTCTCTTCACTCCCCTTCTCCCCTTAAAGAGAAGGGGTTGTCAGAATCAAGAAATAAGCAACATCTTCTTGGGATACGTCAATAAACATAGCCCTTTCACTCTTTTTATTTATTATTTATTTATTTATTTATTTATTTAGGGTTTAGGGTTTAGGTGCAGCAAGAATGATCAATTGGTGTCAGAGCATCAATGCTACAATGACCGGCTACAAAGATCTTCGTGATTTGTCAGAAAGGAAGTTGCGAGAGAGAGTGGCTTTGGTTTAGGTGGGGTTGGAATGGTGGCTAGGGTGGTGAAGGTGGCTATGGGTTTGGGTTTGGAGTGGTGGTGGTGATGGTGGCTGGGTTTGGGAGGTGGTTGAGGTGGTTAACATTTAAGCCATACATATCATATAGTGCAACTTATGGCAATATGAAATACTTGATTTTCAATTCTAATGTTCATATTGCTCTGAGTAAATTATCATGTTCAATTCTCAAACTCTGGGTTGCTTTTCAAAGCTGTTTTCAGATTTGTGCAACTACAATGTATTTTGCGCGACGTCTTTCTTCACGATCTTTGCGCGACGGATTCTGTGTGACGAAGTTTCTGTCGCACTGAAATTTGTGCGACTACAATGTATTTTGGCGACAAAATTCTCTTCATCATGCAAAGTGTAAAAATGTAGTAGTGCACTCTCATCTACCGACCACCGTTGGTTCATTACCAAGCAAATGGTTCGTTGCAGGTTGGTTTCAGCGAAGAAAAAGAGCGAGAAGAGAGAGAAAGAGAGGTTGAAGTACTAATCATGCATTATTGCAATACTTAACATGTGAAGCAGTAGACGTCCTGAATAATGAGGATGGCGTAAAACGGCGCGGATGCTGGTGAGGGGAATTTATTCCAACCATTAAGGAAATGCCGATTAAACTCATTTGTTGAAAACCCGATTAAAAGGTAACCACTAAAAACTAGAACCCCGATTAACTAACGATTATTCATGGATTTTGCACACGTAAAGCTCTTAATTACCAATTATCGAACACTATAAATATGGCCACATATGCATGTCCTGCATGTTGTGTATTAACCATATGCTATTGTTGAATGGAATGGTAATGACACACCAAGGTCATAAACTCATACTTGCATAGGAAAGAGAATAAGTCAACTCTATATTAGATCATGATAATCTTTTTAAAAGTAGTTTAGGCTGCAATGTATAGAACCCTTAATTTAGCCAATCACATATTCGTAGCATTGTTTTCCATACCTTCAACCACCATCTCCTTCCCCTCTCTCTATATGACCTTCAAATAGATCTCCATCCGAGAGCAAAAATACGTCTTCCATTTGATGCTGCACACATGAAGTAACAAGGAGTTGATCATGAGAAACAGAAATATATAATAAGTTTAGGGGCATCATCTATAATAAGATAACAAATCAATTATGCAACAATAAAATTATTTTTGATGAAGTCTTACCTCCTCAGCAGTCTTCTGCTTGTGAATGTGGTCGTTCTCAAACAAAATTATTAATGATTCAGGATCCAGGGAACTGTGGTACGCAAAGCATCAACCAGTTTCTGTAGATTTGTTCTTCTTTTGATCCTGAAGAAAACTTCACTTTCATCCTACAAGTGGAAAGATAAAAATCACAAGAATAGAAATTGCAAGAAAAAGCATGATGCTAGATTGGCCCAAGAGATTTGACATTATTAATGGAATTGCTCAGGGGCTCCTCTATCTTCATCATGTAGGCCTTTTAGGCGCGCAGCGTAACCTGGCAGGTAGGCCGAGCATGCCAGTTGCAGTTGTAATGTTGAGTGGGGAAGGGTCATTGCCTCAACCTCAAAAACCTGGTTTTTATAGTGAAAGGGTTCTCAATGAACTGGAAGTCGATCCTTCTTCTAAAGCATTTTCAGCTAATGAAGTCACAGTCCTTTTATACTAATGGAGGCTCGATAAACGATATTTCATGTTGGTGTGTTAATCTAGTACTTTTGAAGTCAGTTTGAAAAGTTAAACATAATTAAGAGATTCCCAACCTATGCGTTAGCAAATGCACCCTCTAATTTTTTTTATTTTTTTTAGAGAATTCCTAGAGTACCATATAAAGAAATGAGAATATATATATATATATATATATAACAGTTAAATGTTAAATCTCTCGATTTATTATTTGCATTAACACGTCCTATCGAGTAATGGTTAAATTAACTTACTTCATGCTTTATTTGGTTTTCATCTTATTAAGGTAAAAATTGTTACCCCAGCCAACAATCACAGAGAGATGGGAAAAAAGCACCGTAACTCCATGCCAAAAATTATTAACCCTTGGCCTTGCTTTGCCTTCCATTACACGAGGAGATAGTGTGTATTCATAACAATTGGTCTGTTGAATTATTGATCAAGTATTAAATTTGCCGATTGGCAACTTCCCTTTTTATTTTTCTCTTTAATTTCCAAGTACAACGTCAACTTGTTTTTTTTAAATTCCTTTTTTATAGTACAAGCAATGGTCTAAAGGGGAAGGGGATTTCTCTCACACATACACACAACTATGATGTTGTGGTTCGAATATGAGACATTTGGTTTGCAAGTCATTTCCTTTTTCACTGAGCTAGACCCCGTTGACTTGTATAATAAATAGTAGATAGCACTACCAAAAAAAAGTGGCAATAGCTACCACTTAGTCACCAATTTATCTTCCCATAGTGACGGTTGCTAAAGGCTTCAGTCACTCAAAAAAGCAAAAAAGGTGAGCAAAAGCCTTCTTAGTCGCAAAAAAAAGTGACTAAAGCCTCAAATAACCCCCACAACAGTCACCAAAATTAGTGACTACATGGTGACTGTTGCCACTTTTTTTTGTAGTGATATACATATGATTTTCTGCATTTGTTTATAAATGCAAACTACCATTAAACTCATGTACTAAAGCATAAAACTGCACACGTCTTTATGGGAAGATATTTTCATACCTAAGCTACTGTTGGCCTTCACAATATGGACATTTTGCTCCCTCTTCCACCCAATCCAAGAACTGCTGTCATTTAACAAAATAATTAAAACTTCATCCTGGATTGATAATGCTCGAAAATGAGAATATTAATATCTCTGTTTGAAACCTTCGTGTTAATATTTAAAGAGTATAGCCGGGCGGCTATATTATTAAAATAT
>NC_034011.1:24038122-24050622 GCF_000346465.2 Prunus persica
CGTTTCATTATTTTAAAAGAAGTGGCCTTTTGACAGCAGCTTTTAAAAGCAGACTATGAGTTGCTTTTCAAAGCTGCTTTCAAAAGAAGTGGAGATGAACCCTTAATGAATTTTTTAAATTCCCAAAATACCATCATTCATTTTAAAAAATGACACCACCTCTACTTCCACATCCAACTCCACCACTTGCACCACTACATTCACTACCTCCACAACCACCGCCACCACCACCACCACCACCACCACCTCCACAACCACCGCCGCCACCACCACCACCACCACCACCACCACCACCACCACCACCACCACCACTTTCACCACCATCTCCACAACCAACACCACCACATGAGAATATATTGGGAGACGCACAAAAATGAGATGCCTTTCTAGATTCTGACCTTATGAACTACACAAGTAGCTAGCTCAACTAAGACATGGTTTTGATCAAATAAAAAATTTCTTAGTCAACACCTTTTCTTTGATCACCCCCACCTTTAAACATGTTAGAGCAGCTCCAGCGCTGCTTCAAACCCAGGCAAAAGGCCTCCTGATCGAGCCCAAACAGCCTCCAGCGCTAGAGAAGAGGCCCGGGCAAGAGTTGGGTCCCACCAGCCCGGGCAGGCCCAAGGGCAAGTTTCGCCTGGGCTTCAGCCCGAGGGCTGTGACGTCAGCGTAGGGTAAGTCAAATTTTTTTACTGTTGGCAAGTGAGTTTCACGTCCCAACGGTAAAAAATTTGACTTCCGCGCGCTGAAAAGAAAGAATGGAAAAGAATGATAAATAAATAAAGGAATTTTTGATTGGATTAGGAATCAAATTTTGAGTTCGGTATGGATAAAAGATCTTCCTATGTTATACTATTCAATTCTTGACGATGAGTCAATTTGATAGCTCGAAAATCCAGGATTTGAATTGATGTCCTTTCATTGAGTCCTCCTAAATTGCATTGATTTATCCTAAAGATTTCATTTCAATTGGAATTTGGTTATTCACCATGTACGAGGATCCCCGCTAAGCATCCATGGCTGAATGGTTAAAGCGCCCAACTCATAATTGGCGAATTCGTAGGTTCAATTCCTACTGGATGCACGCCAATGGGACCCTCCAATAAGTCTATTGGAATTGGCTCTGTATCAATGGAATCTCATCATCCATACATAACGAATTGGTGTGGTATATTCATATCATAACATATGAACAGTAAGAACTAGCATTCTTATTGAGACTAGAGGTTCGAGTCCTCTTCAAGGCATAATATTGAATATTGAGAATGCTCATTGACTTGGAATAAGTTCGGCAGCGGATCACGAAATCTTGGTGATCTTCTCTATCTAATGAATGGGGAGTCTGCTTTGAAATCGTCCGCCTTGCACCCCCCCCCCACACCCCCCGAGTATATGCTTCAACAGGAATCACACAAGGGTAGATTGATACAATAGAAACCTCTGGTAAAATGCCCAGAGAAGGTTAGCTGAACTAACTCATTTTTTTGATAGACGAGTAATTGATGGAATTACGAATGGAGTCGGTATTGCGAGTTTTTTCGTAGGAGAGGTTATCAAATATGTAGGGGGTGGTCGAATTTCTTCTTATCTTTTAGTGTATGTATCCTATGTATACACACTTTTGTATTACCTCTTCTTACTGCCGTATTTATGTTAATGCACTTCCCAATGATACGTAAGCAAGGTATTTCTGGTCCTTTATAAAGAATATATACCATCTGTAATCAATCATTTATCACTTGGGGTAGGAACAATAGTATTTCATTGCTACAAATATGGATTATTGAAAAGAATAAGACATGTATTGGGATATTTCTCTTCAACTCTACAAAGCGATGACAGAACCCAACGGGCATGTGCCACGTGTCACAACCGGGATGCTCCGATCTGTTTTTTTTCAGAAATCCGATGGTTCTCTTTTTTTGGCTAAAAAAATCGAAAAAATTCTGAATTTTTTTAAAAAAAATACCAAAAAATTATGTATTTTTTCCCTATAAATACCTAACCATTTTATTTACTTTCCACACCAAATCTTCATACAATTTCTTCTCCATCCAATATTTTTTACTCTCCCCTCACATTATTCACTTTCCACACCAATTCTCCATACAAACTCTTCTCCTTCCAATATTTTTTACTCTCCACTCACATTTTTCACTTCTCACACCAATTCTCCATACAAACTCTTCTCCTTCCAATATTTTTTACTCTCCAGTCACATTTTTCTACTACTTTCCATTTGTATTAAAAAAAAAATAGCATCTTCTGTCGAAACCGAAGGCTCGTGGTCAACTCAGGAAGATATTGCGTTATGTCAGTCTTGGGTGAACGTTAGTCATGACCCTATCACGGGCAATGAGATGAAGTTTCATCATATGTGGAGCAAAGTTCATGGAGAATTTTGTCAAAGATCGGGTTCCATTTGAACTGAAATGGCGTTGTCTAGTAGATGAAAACTTCTGAATAAAGAGTTAGGGAAATGGAGAAATGCCTCGACAAAAGCAAGGGAGAACATTCTTATCTGAAATTTGAGATTATAATTTTTAAAAAATATCTGAAAATCTTATCCGACAGAGATGACACGTGGCACAATTTTAGAGGGTGAAAATCTTATCTGAAATATGAGATTATAATTTTTTTTAAATATATGAAAATCTCATCTGACATGGGACACGTGGCACAATTTTAGAGGGTGAAAATGTTATCTAAAATATGAGATTATAATTTTTTTTTAAATATATGAAAATCTTATCTGACATGGGACACGTGGCACAATTTTAGAGGGTGAAAATGCAGCAACAAGCTATGCATTAAGAATAATCATTTAAGTGTGAGGAAATTCTTGGTATTAATGCAACTAGACAGGCCTCTATAAGAAACAGAAAATTATCTGAAGACCATTCTGCACTGTAAAATGTACATCACAAAACATATACATGACTATTAACGCAAGATCAATGGTCTACCTGCTTTATTGCCTCCCTAGCTAGTTGCTCATCCATCCCAAAATAGAAGTCTTTACTTTTTGCTAGTTACTTGGCCATACAAACTCTGTTCAACCTCCTATCTCCAACCCTTTTTGCTTCCTCTCTTTCGCGTGCAGCACATAATATATGCCTAGCCAATCAGTATTCTGGTTCTGTTTTTGCATTATTTGGGTGAGTTCACAGAAAATGACCTCTGATCTGTAAGATTACAAAGCAGTTACTTGCATATTGTAGGGTTATTTTCTGTATTATAAAGAGGGTTTTTATTTTTGATGCATAATATAGTGGGGTTAACATGAAAGAGTCAGGTGATTGTAAATGACACATGATCTCCATGTGAAAAACATAGTGCAAAATCTGGAAGAACCCCACGTAACATTGAATCAAGACACAGTGCAAGCATTACCAGTCGCTGAGACTAAGAAATCAGAAAATGTGCAGGATGACTAAGAAATCAGAAAATGTGGAACGATTCAATCAAGACACAGTGCAAGCATTACCAGTCGCTGAGACTGATATACCACATTGATATAGGTATAGTCTACTTAAAAAAACATTTGAAATCCAGGAATTCAACTGTAAGCTTTTGAAAATCTCAAGGAATTTAAAACAGAAGCATTCATACCAGCGTTGTCTGAGGATGAAAGAAACATGATGAGAAAACATACATTTCTTCACTGCCAAAGAAATAAATCAAAGGTACACAAACATTACTTACACGAAAAAATGTCAAGAAGTATGGGAACAGTCGAAGCATTTTTGAATATCTGCGGCAATGCACTTGGAGACATAGCCTGTATAGAATAACACAAAAAATAACATGAAACAAAGTAACAGCATAAGTGGAAAGTCAGAATGAGTGATGATTTCTTACACAAATACCAACTGCATTCGCAATCCTTTATGGACATTTGAAATTGTTCAAAGGGGACGCAACAAATGGGGAACTTCTTGGATGGCCCCTAGCATGCAGAAGCCAGATAGGCAGACTGACAATGCAATTACTGGTATACTTCTGGCAACCATCCAAAGAGGACAATATACGAGACTAATAGAATCTTTGCAGTGGTCAACCGCACGGATGACCACCATGCAAAAAGAACACATTCATGGTCACCTACTTTGGGATGACAACGAACATATGAATCTTGCATTTTGGCAGACTGTATTTTTTACAGTAAACCACATGAATACTTTTGCAGACCTTCAACAGGCTAGTCTGTTGAGCATTATCTCCAGAGAATCCTCGCCAAGAAACCTCAAATTGATATGCGGAATTTGGTGGTGTGATCTTTTCCGCAGCTACAGCCTTGACTCAGGAAGCTTCCTAGTTGTGTTATTTCTCTACAAAATTATCATCATATAGACCAGTTCAAGAGACTAAAAGACATAAATAAAAGTTTAAGAGACTAAAAGACATAAATAAAAGTTTAAAGCAAATAAGAAGATAAAGCCATTGAGTCCAGATAACATGGTAGACAAAACTAAGAAGAAACGAAAACTCAATGACAACAACAAAACATAAAGTAGAAGGAGCAACAAAACACTTTTCTTGACACCTTAGTGTGATCTTGAACTGCAGTCATTTCTGTTATTTGAGCACTGCTGGAGACAGGGTGGATGCTTTGTCCGTTCAATTTGGTATCCAACTTTCTGAAGAATTATCTGAGAATTAACAATTCAAACGAGTCAATTTAATATATATAAATGAACTGGTAGGTGAGCAAGATATACACCATCAAACAAAACACAAGAAATAAATGATAGACTCCGAAAAATCAAAACTCGCATATTCAAAAGCAAGCCGACCTGCATAGCTCGGACCTCTTCACCTTCCGACCCCTTCCTCAAAGCATTTCTGCTCTTCTTCTTCTCTTTCACTTCCGGAAAGGCAGACACCTCCTCAATCTCCTCCTGAATATGGTCCAATCCCATGGCTCTGGAACTCGACCCTGTCTCCGCTATCAGAATTTTCTCCGTCAAAATCTGCAACAAGCCGGCGATGTGGGGCTAGGAGGGGCGCTAGGGGGCTAGGCAGGGGCTAGGCGGGGGCTAGGCGGGCGCTAGGCGGCTAGGCTGCTAGGCGGGCGCTAGGTGGGTGGTAGGCGGGCGCTAGGCGGGGGCTAGGCGGGCGCTAGGCGGCTAGGCGGGGGCTAGGCGGCTGGGGGGGCCTCCTAGGCGGGTTAGGTCTCTTTTCGATGCCGAACCTGGAGGACGAAGCTACCAAAACAGAAGAAAACCAATCGAAGCTTGAGTTTGATAGAGAAGTGAAATGGCTGTGACTGCGAGTGCAAACTTCGTGTTAATATTTAAAGAGTATAGCCGGTCGGCTATACGCCTAAAATATTCGAATATATTAATATTTAAAGAGTTTAGCCGTTCGGCTATACCCTTAAAATATTCGAATGTATTTAGACAGTATAGCCGTGCGGCTTGAACCTTCAAATATACATTTTAGGGCTAAAATACCACTTTAGCCTATTGGGCTAGAGTTATTTCTACAATTATTTTATTTATACAAGCGTTATTGGGGAATGGAAATTTAAATTCTTTCTGATACCTCCCATTCTAATGATTTCTAACTGCTAGCCTATTGGGAAAGAATAAAAAAAATAGATTTTATTTATAACAAATAATACTAGTTAAACTCATAAATACAACAACAAAAAATAGGGATCCGCCAACATTTTATGGATCAAAGAAGGTTGAATTTTATAGTATAAAATTGCTTGGGATTGTTTTTTTGGCCAAAAACCTGCTTCACTTTAAAGTTAAACAGTTTATGGTGTTTGGTATAAAAAAAAAATCTCAATTCTTTTAAAAGAAGTGGCCTTTTGACAGCAACTTTTACAAGCAAACTATGAGTTGTTTTTCAAAGCTGCTTTTAAAAGAAGTAGAGATGAACCTTTAATGAATTTTTTTGAATTTCCAAAATACCATCATTCATTTTAAAAAATGACACCACCTCTACTTCCACATCCAACTCCACCACTTGCATCACATGAGAATATATTGGGAGACGCACAAAAATGAGATGCCTTTCTAGATTCTGACCTTATGAACTACACAAGTAGCTAGCTCAACTAAGAAATGGTTTTGGTCAAATAAAAAATTTCTTAGTCAACACCTTTTCTTTGATCACCCCCACCGTTAAACATGTTATAGGTGTCTCGCATGACAGGTTTCGGATCTTGGCCAATCTGCATTCATCTGGTATGTGGTTAGAAGAATTTTATTCAACTTTTCACTCAATACATGGGAGTAAAAAGCACTTTAAAAAGTGTCAGCTAGAATTATACATTCACTCATAAATATACTTGGTTATGCTTGCTCCTACATATGGCCAAAAGTCACTAGCTCAAAACCTAGTTTAACTTCATCCATAATCTTCCTCAGATAAAAAAATAAAATAAAAACCTTAATTTTTACTTTCATTCCAATGACATATCTAAGACTAAAGTGACACACTTTTTTATTTTTTTTTACATCAAGTATTATTGTTTTTCAAAATTTAATTATCTCAGTACCTAACAAAATCATATGGAAAAAAGAACCATCAAAGAACTAGTACCTCTCAAGATAGTAAAGTGTGTAACTTAATTCAGCAATTCATATTCGTAGCCAACACACTCTTTCAAAAATAATATTCATAGAATATAGCCTGCTACACCAGGATTTTTTTTTTTTTTCCAATAAATAGTATAGCCAGGCGGCTAAAGAATTTAGTATTTTCCCGTTTAATACTTGTATTATACACGTATGTATGTATTTTCAATAGTACTTCCATTTTCCATACACATTTTAAAGACTCGGTACAATACACGTTTTGTCAAAAGCAAACATACAATACACTTATTGTACACATACGTACGTATTTTTTATTTTTAATACACGTGGTTTTTACAAAATTTTCAATAATATACACAAAATTCACGTGATTTATTAAAATATTATATAGTGGCCGAACTTTTCAGTTGTAACTTGCCAAAGTTTTGCTGAATAAAACACGTACGTATTTTGTTCATATTTAACCGTTCTGTAATTTACTGACTATGAAAGAAATTGAGAGGCTGAGATTATCTCTTACTTGTTGTAAGAAAAATGTAAGATGGTGATTTTGCAATCTCTTTGCCAACGAGAACAACAATATCAAACAAAGGTTTATGGGTATAGTAGTAAGAGAAGTGGTAGTATTCTTCATGTAAAATGTTGTTTGAAAAGTGAAGCCATTACCAAGACCAATCCAACTTAGCGTGCAATTCTCTACGACAAATAATTAGTGCAGTAACATAATTTAGTATCACTCAAGAGAACGAGGTAATAAATCAAAGGCAAATATTCCCACCCAACAAAGAAGAAGAAAAAATTGAACTCTCAGATTGATTTACTGTGAAAATTCTCTCTTTTCAATATCTGCTTTGGATATGTTGAAACTAGCAAATTAATAACTATAAAGTATAAACTAATGGAAGTAGGCCACAAAATTTCAAAATTGCTAGGGCACACTTCTTTGCAAACTCTCAAACTAGAAAGCTTTTGTTTTGCTTCATGCGTAACCTCTCTTTGTTAACTGTCTTTCCCGAGCATAATGGTACTTGCAATACACTTATAGTGGGACCAAAGTGGAGTAAAGTTAAGGTTTATCAGTCCAATGATTTTTGAAATCACATCAATTTCAAGCATAGATACCCTTGTATACAGAATGACTCCTAAAACTTCAACAGCCAGCATTATTGCAAGAGGAATTGTCAAGGGTTGATCAGGTTGAGCAATGGTGCTTTTCGTGCTCTTAGTTCATACCATGGAACATATATATATATATATATATATATAATTTTTTTCATAAACAGTATAGCCAGGCGGAGTACAACCGGGCCGCTATACTCTTTAAAAAAAATTAATAAAATAAAAAATGGGCCGCCTAGAAGCTATTAGGAGGGTCCATTTTTTTATTTAATTATTTTAAATAAATAGTACAGCCGCGCGGCCATACTGTGGTGTTCCGTTAAATTTTTTCCATAAATAGTATAGCCGCCCGACTATAACGTGGTTTTTAAATTTTTTTTAAAATGAATAGTATAGCCGCCCGGCTATACGAGTAAAATAAATAAATAATGGGCCTCCTAGCGGCTAGGCGCTTGGCTTCTTGTTTTTTATTTTCATATAAAAATAAATAGTATAGCCGGTGATGCTATACTTTGTAAATATAACTATTTAAAGCGTATAGCCGCCCGGCTAGACTCGGGATATTTTAAAATTTGTTTTAATAAATAGTATATTTTTCATATACACGTGTTTTGACGCGTGGGCCAACCCCGAAATTGGGGGTACATTTCAAGTGTTTTGACCCATGGCAAACGCCATTCAAGTGTTTTAGACCGCCTAGGCGTATTGAAAATGCAGCAACAAGCTAGGCGTTAAGAAACCCGACTTTCATAATAAAGCCCAGCATATAAAGAAGCGTAGAAGTAATCACTCTCTCGGCCTTTTGAAAATGCAGCAACAAGCTATGCATTAAGAATAATCATTGAAGTGTGAGGAAATTCTTGGTATTAATGCAACTAGACAGGCCTCTATAAGAAACAGAAAATTATCTGAAGACCATTCTGCACTGTAAAATGTACATCACAAAACATATACATGACTATTAACGCAAGATCAATGGTCTACTTGCTTTATTGCCTCCCTAGCTAGTTGCTCATCCATCCCAAAAGAGAAGTCTTTACTTTTTGCTAGTTACTTGGCCATACAAACTCTGTTCAACCTCCTATCTCCAACCCTTTTTGCCTCGAAGAGAAATCTTTCGCGTGCAGCACATAATATATGCCTAGCCAATCAGTATTCTGGTTCTGTTTTTGCATTATTTGGGTGAGTTCACAGAAAATGACCTCTGATCTGTAAGATTACAAAGCAGTTACTTGCATATTGTAGGGTTATTTTCTGTATTATAAAGTAGGGTTTTTATTTTTGATGCATAATATAGTGGGGTTAACATGAAAGAGTCAGGTGATTGTAAATGACACATGATCTCCATGTGAAAAGCATAGTGCAAAATCTGGAAGAACCCCACGTAACATTGAATCAAGACACAGTGCAAGCATTACCAGTCGCTGAGACGAAGAAATCAGAAAATGTGGAACGATTCAATCAAGACACAGTGCAAGCATTACCAGTCGCTGAGACTGATATACCACATTGATATAGGTATAGTATACTTAAAAAATACATTTGAAATCCAGGAATTCAACTGTAAGCTTTTGAAAATCTCAAGGAATTTAAAACAGAAGCATTCATACCAAGGTTGTCTGAGGATGAAAGAAACATGATGAGAAAACATACATTTCTTCACTGCCAAAGAAATAAATCAAAGGTACACAAACATTACTTACACGAAAAAATGTCAAGAAGTATGGGAACAGTCAAAGCATTTTTGAATATCTGCGGCAATGCACTTGGAGACATAGCCTGTATAGAAATAACACAAAAAATAACATGAAACAAAGTAACAGCATAAGTGGAAAGTCAGAATGATTGATGATTTCTTACACAAATACCAACTGCATTCGCAATCCTTTATGGACATTTGAAATTGTTCAAAGGGGACGCAACAAATGGGGAACTTCTTGGATGGCCCCTAGCATGCAGAAGCCAGATAGGCAGACTGACAATGCAATTACTGGTATACTTCTGGCAACCATCCAAAGAGGACAATATACGAGACTAATAGAATCTTTGCAGTGGTCAACCGCACGGATGACCACCATGCAAAAAGAACACATTCATGGTCACCTACTTTGGGATGACAACGAACATATGAATCTTGCATTTTGGCAGACTGTATTTTTTACAGTAAACTACATGAATACTTTTGCAGACCTTCAACAGGCTAGTCTGTTGAGCATTATCTCCAGAGAATCCTCGCCAAGAAACCTCAAATTGATATGCGGAATTTGGTGGTGTGATCTTTTCCGCAGCTACAGCCTTGACTCAGGAAGCAAGGTCTTGTACCGATGCCTTAAGCAAGGTCTTGTACCGATGCCTTCACCTCTTGCTTCCTAGTTGTGTTATTTCTCTACAAAATTATCATCATATAGACTAGTTTAAAGCAAATAAGAAGATACAGCCATTGAGTCCAGATAACATGGTAGGAGTACACAACATATGAGTTTGATAAGAAGACAAAACTAAGAAGAAACGAAAACTCAGTGACAACAACAAAAAATAAAGTAGAAGGAGCAACAAAACACTTTTCTTGACACCTTAGTGTGATCTTGAACTGCAGTCATTTCTGTTATTTGAGCACTGCTGGAGACAGGGTGGATGCTTTGTCCGTTCAATTTGGTATCCAACTTTCTGAAGAATTATCTGAGAATTAACAATTCAAACGAGTCAATTTAATATATATAAATGAACTGGTAGGTGAGCAAGATATACACCATCAAACAAAACACAAGAAATAAATGATAGACTCCGAAAAATCAAAACTCGCATATTCAAAAGCAAGCAGACCTGCATAGCTCGGACCTCTTCACCTTCCGACCCCTTCCTCAAAGCATTCCTTCCGACCCCTTCCTCAAAGCATTTCTGCTTTTCTTCTTCTCCTTCACTTCCGGAAGGGCAGACCCCTCCTCAATCTCCTCCTGAATATGGTCCAATCCTATGTCTCTGGAACTCGACCCTGTCTCCGCTATCAGAATTTTCTCCGTCAAAATCTGCAACAAGCCGGCGATGTGGGGCTAGGAGGGGCGCTAGGCTGCTAGGCAGGGGCTAGGCGGGCGCTAGGCGGCTAGGCGGGGGCTAGGCGGGTGCTAGGCGGGCGCTAGGCGGCTAGGCGGGGGCTAGGCGGGCTCTAGGCGGGTTAGGTCTCTTTTCGATGCCGAACCTGGAGGACGAAGCTACCGAAACAGAAGAAAACCAATCGAAGCTTGAGTTTGATAGAGAAGTGAAATGGCTGTGACGGCGAGTGCGAACTTCCTGTTAATATTTAAAGAGTATAGCCGGTCGGCTATACGCCTAAAATATTCAAATATATTAATATTTAAAGAGTCTAGCCGTTCGGCTATACCTTTAAAATATTCGAATGTTAGCCGTGCGGCTTGACCCTTCAAATATACATTCTAGGGCTAAAATACCACTTTAGCCCATTGGGCTAGAGTTATTTCTATAATTATTTTATATATACAAGCGATATTGGGGAATGGAAATTTATATTCTTTTTGATACCTCCGATTCGAATGATTTCTAACTATTAGCCCATTGGGCAAGAATTTGTTTTTTAAAAAAAAGGATTTTATTATAACAAATAATATGGGTAAAACCCATAACATAAATACAACAACAAAAAATAGGGATCGGCCAACATTTTGTGGATCAAATCAAAGAAGGTGGAATTTCAAAGCTGCTTTCCAAAAAAGTAGAGATGAATTTTTAATGAATTTTTTAAATTCCCAAAATACCATCATTCATTTTTAAAAATGACACCACCTCCACTTCCACATCCAACTCCACCACTTGCACCACCTCCACCACCACCACCACCACCTCCACCACTACTACCACAACCACCACCTCCTCCAAAACCTCCACATCCACCACCATCTCCACAACCAACACCACCACCACCACCATGCTTCCAGGAGACTCTGAGTTCCCGCAGTTGCTTCACATTTTAAGGTGGTTGTTTTAAGTCAATTTCTGTTTTTCTTTTTCTTTTTCTCTGCTAATACAAATTTTGCAGGTTAAAATCATTTCCGGGTTAAATTTTTATTGTAATTGAGATGACTGCGTGATTCCACCTTGTTATTTTGATATTCACCGAGCATCAAGACAGAAAAGTATAGCATTACTTTTCACACATTCAGTCTGGAATCTCTCAATCCTAGAAGCATATAACAGTAGCAAAAAAGCTGCCTTTGAAAGATATGGCACTTGGCCTTAGTTATGATGAGCAATTTTAACAGTGATATTGGACAATAAGTTAAATCTCTAGTTTCCTGATCTCTTGTCTGGTGGTCCCATGAAGAAATGTGCCATTTGTAGTATCACGGAGGACCAAAACAATGTCAGGGGTGTAAAAGGATTACCCTTGATATCTGAGTACGAATTCTATGGTTTGCAGCTTTCCGGCTGTGTGGCTAAATAGATTGTCGGTTTCTTTTACAGGCAATGGATACAATAAAAAAGTTGTATTCAAGCTACCCCAAGGCCAAGGATGATTTAAAAAGAATAGAGAAAGAGGTGAGCTCTAAATTACAAGCTAACTGTCCCTATATTAATATGATGCAAGCCTTGGATTGCTCATTGGTTCTTCGAAATAACTACATTTTCCAGGTTGATGAATTGACTAAAGGTTTGTCAAGACAGCACAGGACTTGTGCAAGGCAAAGGAGAAGGAGATCGGTGCAGGCCCCACCTCCTTCCTGAAGACCTATACCTGAATTTGCTTTTGTAAAAGAGTCCTTTAGTTTATCATTATTTAATGCGCGAAATTGATGTTTCAACTTATGATAA
>NC_034011.1:24058122-24063790 GCF_000346465.2 Prunus persica
ACTTACTGAATGCTTGAGTAACCCTCATTTTGTCTGCAGTTGGAAACTTTGTGGGTTCCACAATACTTGCAGAGCCGTAAATATAGCCAAGACCGAGTGCTTTCAAAGTGAAGTTTGTAGGAAGTCTCACATCTCTGTTGGTGGTTTCGGATTGACCAACACTCATGGTGAAAAAGCCTACATTTGGGGCCCCATTCTGCACCCAAGACCTAAGGACCCCTCCTTAGCAACAGTTTCTCACTTGTTGGTTGTACTGGGCACTTGGCATTAGGTCAACAAGAGTTGGGGTTTGCTCACAATTATGAGGGATTGCATATTTAAAAGATGAACAATCCCCTCTCTCTGTTGCTTCCGCTCTAAGCATGGACTAAATGACTTCCTTCTTCGGCCAGGTTCATCCAATTAACCATCCAGGAGCTCGAATGTGTCAATAGTGCTGGTAATTATATAGTGCTACGTAAGCCTTTTTATTTAAATCCATCCAATTGACCATCCTTTGCAATAGTTTCTCACTTGATGGTTGTACGGGGCACTTGGCATTAGGTGGACAAGAGTTGGGGTTTGCTCACAATTATGAGGGATTGCATCTTTAAAAGATGAACAATCCCCTCTCTGTGTTGCTTCCACTCCAAGCATGGACTAAATGACTTCCTTCTTCGGCCAGGTTCATCCAATTGACCATCCAGGAGCTCGAATGTGTCAATAGCATTGGTAATTATATAGTGCTACGTAGGCCTTTTTATTTAAATCCATGTCAAATTTATATGCCTCCAATTGAGAAAAACACAATAATAAAATATCCTAAAATAACAGAAATACAGATAAATTTTTTTATTATAAATTAATACAAAATTCTAATTGATTAAAAGAGAACTGAAATGAACTAAAGCCCAACCCAGGCCCACAAAAATCTATTCCAACAAAAACACAACATTGTTTTGGGGGAGCAGATTCCCTGTCCCCAATTTGATGTCATTTCTATGTTCCCTCTTTAGTTGTTTGACATTTCTCCACCCATTAACTTCGAAATTAAACTTTTAATAAATTCTTTGCAAAAAGAAAAACTTTTAATGAAACATGCAACCTCAATGAGCTACAAGACCACACCACTCCACTAGGCTCGACCCAGAGGCACATATCCATATATTTTCAAACATATATTGGGAACATATTTTTGTGATGTGTATTAGCGTTCACGTGTGACATATGAGCTAGTTGTGCACTGTATACTATAGATCCCTCGCATACGCATTTGGTACTAGTTAATTTTAAACCAGAGATTGGGTTCTATTTTGGTACACCCTTTTGTGTAATGTTTGTTGATGCTCTTTTTAGGAGGGTCAACTTAGATAGAGATGGAATGGTGGATGATGGGTGAATGTGAGGACCTTTAGCATGTGTGTGAAGATTAGGGCAAACGATAAATATACAGAAGATGAGATATACGTGGTTCACCCTTAATGAATGGGCTACGTCCACGGAGAAGTATGTTCTTATTATAATAATGTATGTTTACATTTGTACATGGGGTTGGACCCAAATATAAAGATAAGAAGGGAAAAGCCCATGATTAAAGATAAAGCCCAGCCCAGGGATCCCCTCCGAAGTGGAGAGTGGTCTCCTCTTATAGGTGAGGGGGAGTCTTCACTTCTTATAGTTTTCCAATGTAGAACTCCTCTTGCTTTGCTTAGAGTTGTGACTTATGGTAATGCTTCTTTGGCTAAGATGATGACCTCTCAAAGCATGGCACGTGGATGATCTAGTCTAGCTAGTTGCTCGGTCAGTTACGGTGCCAACAATGTTCGTTATTCTTATGAAAATAATATAATTTGTGTAATGTATTTTCTCTATTAGTATAAATATATATTTTCCTAATTCTATTTCTCTATTCAATATTGAATGGTAGTAAATGTCAAATGTAGGGAACAGATTTGCAATGTATAGCTCCCTCGCATACGCATAACGCATTTGGTACAATTTAATTTTAAACAAGAGACTGGGTTTTTATTTTTTGAAAAATTTGGATTTGTTGTTGATTGTGCATTTTAATACTTATGATTACAAGGAAAATTTTCAATAAAACGGAAAGTTGTTCAATAAAAACGGAAAATTTAATGTCATCATGTTCAAAATCAGCTCGACAAAGAAGAAAAATAAAAATAATTTGTGGCCATAAAAAAAATTGCATATACTCACATACAGTTAGAAAATCACTCGATTATGGTATTTAGAGATTCACACAGATATGATCATTAATATAATGAATACAAAACCCTTATAAATATTACAAAATTAGTTAAATACCCATTCCTAGACATAAAATTATAAAAATACCCTATACTATTTAATGTATATAAACACTCCCAAAATAAACCCAAAAATCGACAGCTGTATATTTTTTAATTTAATTATTAAGATGAAATACCTTTATTACCTTTTTAACATAAAATTGGAATTCTAATCAACACCAGATTAGAACTCATTACACGACCTCCAGTCTCTCATCTTTATCTTCAACCCCAATTTTCAGTTTTTGTTCTTCCACTTCAATCTCATCATTGTTCTTCCACCTCAGTTTTTGTTCAATCTCTTCATTCTAAGCTTCGTTGGAGGGCTCGCCTGGGCCACCAACAATGATGCACTGGAGAAGGCCTTTCTCCATTCGGTGAGATTATCGAATCGCAGGGTCGTTCGACCTTTACTACTTGATCTTCTGTTTCTCTATGTTACTTGATCTTTCTTTCCCAAAGATTGAAGATCGATAGATTCCTTTTCATTTTTTGTTTATTATTGTGTATTTGTTTGATTATACTCTGACGTTTTCGTTTTGACGGACGACTCTGATTTGATTTGGTTTCTTTTTGTGTTTCTAGATCATCAACGACTGTGAGACTGGGAGGTCCAGGGGCTTCGGCTTCGTCACCTTCAGCAATGAGAACGCCATGAGAGATGCCCGAAGGCATGAACGACCAGAACTTCGACGGTCGTAACATACCGTAAATGAGGCCCAGTCTTGTGGAAGCTAAAATGAAATGTTGTAATATGTATGTGTCTACATGTATTGTATTTTCAGTTGTGGATAAGGAATTTTTGGGATTTTAGATTTGCTGGCCAAGTTTCCTCTAAATTCTATAAAGATGAAGCAGCCATTCTGTATGCAACCTTGGGATTCTTCTCCAAAGATTGTCAAGAAACTGTTCAAGGTATGTGAATTTCAAACTGTTGGAGGCCTGATTTTGTTAAGTTCTTTTACAAATATAGGACATCGTTCGTGACAGATGTCATATGCTCTATCTATTATTGCATTTGCTTTTTCATATTTATGAGGTCTGTTTTCTTATTCATGATTATACGACCTCTAAAAGCTTGGAATAATTATTTTGTGCTCGCTAATACTGCCTAATGGTCTCTCATTACTCTTACCATTCTTTTTCGTCTACGCTCTCATTGCATAGATTGAAGTCATAGGTTGTTCTTGCAGAGATGTTATGAGATTTGATTATCAACACATCTGTATTCTGCAAGTTAAGTGCTATCCAAATTCCAAAAGGACGACCTTGGCTTTGAAAAGTGGAAAAATTGTCTGTATACTATGGGTAATGGGTTAGTTAGGTTCTGGGTCACAGTAAAAAACAAGCCAGAAACTTCAAGCATAGAAGAGTTGATTGCAAACCGTGCATCAATTTGGCAAGTAGAGCTTTGCCATCTGTTATGTGAATGGAAGGGGTTCATTTGTCCAATACATTCCCATATTCCAATTGGGTTGTAGCTTTGTCCAATCAATCTCATGGCTTCGTAGGTGGTTCCACCATTTTAGTCCAACAAATGAAAAATTGAGACTTCAATGGGTAATCAAAATTTGGTGTGGAAATATATAGGAGGCTGTCAATTTGGTGGAATCGGTAAAGGTTTTTCCATTCACATAACAGATCTGTCATTACCCCTAATAATCTGTTTATACCTTGAGGCAGAGCCCCAGTTGGATAGACTCATTTTCCGTACTTAAGGACCTAAATCAGAAATTTTAGGTTTTATATATAACATGTAGTGATTGAATGTTAAAGGAAATAGTTTCTTCACTTTTGTTTGTTGGCATTATCGTGCATTCCTGAATAACAACTGTTGAGCATATGTTTATTTGTCTCCGCTTGTCTCTGGAATTATTTGCTTTAATGACTACACATGCGCAGGAGCCTTTATTTACTTTCTTATGGTGGTTTTATTTATGTTCTACAATTAATAAGCTTTATCTGTTGTTGTATAAACCTATCTATAAATGTGAAATTTGGTTTTTCAAATTGAATCTTCTGTTATCTAGGAAATGAGCCTTATGGTGAAGTACGGTTTACATCCTAGTACTTTGAAGGGTGAATTGTTTAGAGTACTGCTAGAGCAAGGAATTCATGGGTTGAAAGTTTCTGAGTTGGCGAAGTCTCATTGCAGGTCATTTGGGTACATATATGTCACAGCAGTTTTCTAAAGGCTCATATGTTTGGAGATAAGGTCATTGTTACCACAAGCACAATGATAATGAGCAGTATGTGTGGGAGCCGCTCCGATTCAATGTTTATGGTATGTGGAGTGATGAAAGATCAATTAATTATGCAAATGAAATGATGTAATTGATTTTGAGTGGTATGGAGTTGTACACTTTTATTGTATCGATTATGTAAATAAAATGATGTAGTTGTTAACTTCCAGTAAGTGGTATGAACAGTATAACAACTGTTCATACCTTGCAACTAAGTTGATTTCTATGACATAGTATTAACAGTGTACTTATTTTTTCTTGTAGAAGTATTTCCTTTTGCCTTTGCGATTATATCTGGTGAAACTATAGACAATTGGAGGTGGTTTCTGCAATCGGATGTCTTGCTGGATTTTTTTTTAATGTGAAATGGTATTAATAATGTTTTTTGTATGAAATGGTAGTAACAATGGTTTTTTGAATGAAATGGTATTAACAATGTCTTTTTGTATGAAATGGTATTACCAATGGTTTTTTGTATGAAATGGTATTAACAATGTCTTTTTGTATGAAATGGTATTACCAATGTATTTTTTTGGGTATGAAATGGTATTAACAATGTCTTTTGTATGAAATGGTATTAACAATGTATTTTTTTGGGTATGACATGGTATTAACAATGTCTTTTTGTATGAAATGGTATTAACAATATATTTTTTTGGGTATGAAATGGTATTAACAATGTATTTTGTTGGGTATGAAATGGTATTAACAATGTTTTTTTATATGAATTGGTATTAACAATGTTTTTCTACGAAATGGTATTAACAATGTTTTTTTATAAAATAGTATTAACAGTGTTTTCTATAACATGGTATTAACAATGTACTTCTATGACATGATTTGCAGAGGTTTGATGGAGAAGGAAGGGTCGTGGGGACATGCCCTTGGTTTTCGTGTTTTTATTTTATTTTATATTTATAGTTAAGTTTGGGTTTTTAAAAAAAATATAGGCTGGGCTTGTTATGGGTTTTTTTTGTGTTTTTTGTATTGGGCTTCTTTTAAGTTAGTTAGTGGCAGTCATGTAATTTATAGGAAATTCAACACTCATTTTGTATGTAGTAAATGATTTTTGGGTATGTTTCTAAAGTGCATTTCATGTAGGGTTTTTTTATAATTTCAGCTCCTATTTTGGGTATA
>NC_034011.1:24067114-24166891 GCF_000346465.2 Prunus persica
ATAATAAAATAAAATAAAAATAATAATTAAAATTATAAAAAAATAAATATTTAAAAAAAAATTAATTAATATAATTATAATAAAATAAAATAAATAATAAATAAAAAAATAAAATTAAAAAAAAAAAAAAATCATTTCACCACCATCTTCACCTTCATCTCTTTTACCACCTCTACTACCACCACATAATTAACACATATCACTTTCAACATCTTGTCTATTTGAGTCATTATTCATAGTTACAACAGTTTTATATTAAAATTTACCGTACGGTTTCGACAATGCTTTTTATACTAACAACATTTTAAAAGAATTATTTACCAAACATGTAGCTGTTTTACTTTACAGCAAATTATTTTCAAAACACAACATAAGCAACTTTTTTTTTTAAAGTGACAGCAATCCCAACTGACCCTAAGAGAGGAGAGTTTTAGTACTAAACTAAAAACCAATTACTCCTACTTAGAAAAATGGTTAAGGCTTCCTCTATAACAGTGTGCTTGCTTCTCCTCCTTGTTGTGGCACATGGTAAGCATATCCTCATCTCATTCCTTCTATAAATATCTTGGCAATGTGCATACTATATTGTTGTTGATCTTCAAAATAATTGTTGGATATACATATATCCAGTTTGCGAGATGGAGTTAAAAGTGGGAAATTTGAACATGCGAAGAAGGTTTTGTCCCCTTCCCCGTCGTCGGAAGTCTATCATCTAGAATGTGGGTCTAGTAGCCACTGCTTTAGTTGCGATCCTCCTAGCTGCAATAATTGTATAGATGGAACTTGCAACTTGCTCAAATTCAAAAACACTTCAGCTCTCTGCTTGTAGTACTAATAAAGGCAGAAATAATTATGCACAATAAGATCAATTTTGATCTGAGTAAAAATATTCTATTATATTTAGTGCATTCTCATGGACGTATTAATTTGTGAAAATGAATAGTTTTTCTTTGAGTGCTGTTATTTCCACCCATTTGTCCTATTTTTCTACCCACTTTATTTTCAAAATTTTAAAGACAAATTTACCCATTTATAAAATGACTTATGAGGATAACTCTCTCAGTCTCTCACACACGCACCCACACCCACAACCATATTTTCTTTTTCTTTTTCTTTTTGTTCAAAATCGACACCCATCTTCATACCTAACCCATCAAACAAAATGAAGTCAACATCTATAACTCCCTGTGTTCTTCACTAGAAGAAAACCTAAACTTACAAACTCATAATCCCAATTTTATTTTCAGTCACACATAATCCAATCATTTTTCTTTCTTCTCTAACTCTAAAGCTCATGTAGTCCCGTATTACATCGACTTTGAGCTTTTGGGCAACTCTAAAACTGACAGAAACACATGGTCATTTCCTTTTCTTCCTTTGTCTCTTTCTTTCCTTTTAATTTCAAACTCAAATAACACCTCTCTTGCAGTCTTTGAAATTAAAAATAAAATAAAGCAAATGTGTTTTCATTTTCTGGAACAGATAGAGCAATCAATCTGAGTTTGTTTGTTTTTTTGTTTGTTTTTGTTTTTGTGGGTGATAGGAAGGGGAGTGTTAGGAGGAGAGTTTTCCTTTGGTTGAAGAAGGAGAGTTAAATGTTTGTAAGGTCATGGTGTTGATTGTTGGATTTTCCCCAAGGGAGAAGGTTGGGGTGGTGGGAGAGGGAGGGGGAGGGAGAGGGCAATTGGGGTGGGGATAGGCTAATTGAAGAATTCTTTTATTGCTTTTTATATATTTTTTTTCTTGTAATAGCAAATATGGAAATACAATTAGAGGGTATTTTAGGAATAGTAGTGGGTGGAAAAATAGGTTTGTATTTATTCAAATTTATATGATGGATGAGAAGATAAGGTGGGTGGGGAAATAGGACAAGCGCGTGAAAATAGCAGCACTCTTTTCTTTTTGTTGTGTTTTTTTCAATCATTGAAAGAGTGAAGATCTATCGTTTAATTCGTTGCTTCATTTGTCAAAATGATTCGAATTGTTTTAAATTAACATTACAAAACAATTTAAATAATTTGATTCAGTCTAGCTAGAGTGTGACCAATACTTATTAATGTAAAAATATACTATTTCATGGACTAACATAGGTTAAAAAAGTCTTGGAATAAAATTAATAAATCCAATGCTAATAGTAATCGACGCTTCAAATCAAAATGATGCCTTTAATTCAATTTTGTTTGGGCCACCCTTTTGTCTAATGTTTGTTCTTCTCATGAAAATAATATAATTTGAGTAATGTATTTTCTATCAATATTAATTTATAGAATAATACTAGTCTTACCATATTTCTATACCATGATTTTATAGCACATGATGTGGCAGTTGATGTGTATATACCACATTAGCTAATTAATGTGATTAATACTTTTTTTTTTCTCTTTATTAAAATTTAGGACAAACTACATAAAACCCCTCAACTTATAAGGTCATTTACAAGTTCATACCCGTTTTTAGAGACATTTACCAGTACATACTCAACGTCACGGAAACCCTACAATTTGCCCCTTCCGTTACACAAATCATTAATGAATCTGTTAAATGCTGTTGTGGCAAAAATGAAACTTATTTTTTAATTGAAGTGGACTTACATGTGGACAAATAAATAATTTTTAAATCATATTAAAATAATTAAAAAATTCTCCACTCTCTTCTCCTACCCAGCCAACCCTCTCTTCCTCCTGACTCAACCCTACCTCTCAGCCACCCCTCTCCCGTCGCTCACCCCAAAACCCTACGAAAAAAAATCAAAAAAAATAAAATAAAATAAATAAATAAAACCAGGCCAGTTGCCATAACCCACCAAACTCAAATCAATTTCAAAACCTAATTTGTACTTGGTCAATTTATTGATCAAATTCAAATTTGAATTCAAACCCTAAGGTTGCAGAACACTAAAAAGCCCCAATTTCAGACTTCGCTCGATCAAAGGAGGAGCTTTATGTGGCTGAGGAGATTGATGACCTTGTGGTGGATTCGGAAACTTGGAGTTTAATAAATTTTAACAAACTTTAATAAATGAATTTGAAGACAGAACAAACAACTAAAACAAAATGGGTAGCCAGCAACCATTAGTGGAGTTCTATGCTCAGGAACAAAATTTCGAGCCTTTCTGAGTGCTATACCACAATCCAATCTCACAGAGAGGGGCTGGGAAGGCGGTGAGGTTGGCTGGGTTGGGAAGACAGAGGGCGAGAGATTTTCACTGTTTATTTATTTATTTAATATAATTTAACCTTTTTTTTTTAATATTTGAAAAAAACAAAAGAATTGTTTATTATATATTTTGGTCACACATGGAATTCACGTCATAAAATTGGGGGTCACATTTGCCACATTAGCATTTAACAGATTCATTAACGGTTTGTGTAATGGAGGGGGCAAATTGTAGGGTTTCCGTGACGTTGAGTATGTATTGGTAAATGTCTCCAAAATCGGGTATGAACTTGTAAATGACCCTATAAGTTGGGGGGTTTTATGTAGTTTGTCCTAAAATTTACTTCGTTGATTTAAATGATGTGGCATATAATATGGACATGTCACATCATGTGGTATAGAAAATTGAGATAAAAATATGGTAAGTGTAAGCATTACTCAAATTTATATTTTCCAGAGTAAAAATAAAAATAAAAATCATTAAAATATATTAATCCCGATGGATCCATAATTAATATTGAATGGTAGTAAATGTTAAATGTTGGGAACAGATTTGCAACGTATAGGTCCCTCACATAGGCTTAACGCATTTGGTACAATTTAATTTTAAACAAGAAATTGGGTTTTTTTGTGTGGAAATTTTGGATTTGTTGTTGATTGTGCATTTTAATGCTTTCTTTTAGAGAAAAAAAAAAGATTGGAAAAAAGAATGTCCAACTATAATTATTAAAATAAAAACGGAAATTTGTCTCAATAAAAACGGAAATGTTTTCAATAAAAACGGAAAATTTAATGTCATCATGTACAGAATTAGCTAGACAAAGAAGAACAATAAAAACAATTTGTGGCCATAAAAAAAATTGCATATACGCACATACAGTTAGAGAATCACACAGACATGATCTTTAATACAATGAATACAAAACCCCTATAAATATTGCCCTGCAGACTCACAAACAATATCACCACTAATCTAAGAGAGGAGAATTTCAGTACTAAACTAGAAACCAATTACTCCTACTTAGAAAAATGGTGAAGGCTTCCTCCATAACAGTGTGCTTGCTTCTCCTCCTTGTTGTGGCACATGGTAAGCATATCCTCATCTCATCCCTTTTATAAATATCTTGGTAATGTGCATACTATATTGTTGTCCATCTTCAAATTAATTGTTGGATATACATATATTTAGGTTTGCGCGATGGAGTTAAAAGTGGGAAATTTGAACATGCGAAGAAGGTTTCATCCCCTTCTCCGTCGTCGGAAGTCTATCATCTAGAATGTGAATCTAGTAGCCAGTGCTATGGCTGCAATCCTCCTAGCTGCAACAATTGTATAGATGGAACTTGTGCTTGTTACTGCTGAAAAGATATCAAGAATAAGCTTGTAACTTGCTCAAATTCAAAAACACTTCAGCTCTCTGCTTGTAGTACTAATAAAGAAGATCAATTTTGATCTGAGTAATAATATTCTATTATATTTAGTGCATTCTCATTGACGTATTAATTTCTGAATATGAATCGTTTTTCTTTTCGTTGTGTTTTTTTCAATCATCGGAAGAGTGAAGATTTATCGTTTAATACGTTGCTTCATTTGTCAAAATGATACGAATTGTTTTAAATTAACATTACAAAACAATTTAAATAATTTGATTCAGTCTAGCTAGTGTGACCAATACATGATTTTAAGGGTACAACTCTCTAAGATACCAAAATGTAATTGAAATTAATCCAATTTAAAATATATTTGCATATTTATTTTTTATGATTGACATATTTTATATTTGGTTATCTTGTGAAATCTGCTTCTGCCGCGCACAATAATGGGGGAGTGTTGGTGCGTTTTGGTCGATAAAAGTGTCACATTTCCAACTCCATCGTTGGGATTCTGGGATGAACAAAACATTTCCAACTGTTGGATTTTTCATATCTGTTATACCTGTTTCGATTTGTTATTCAGTGGGATATCCTCATCTCATCCCTTTTATAAATATCTTCGTAATGTGCATACTATATTGTTGTTCTGTGGGATACCCTCAACAAAAGCATGGACAATCGATTCCGTTGTCTCTCAGGTTTTCTTAATAAGAAAGAGTAGCAGTATTTCATATTGCTAATGTTGGAATTTTAAAAAGGTTTTAAAAAAATTTACCGTTTTGATTTTTTAAAATTATTTTGGTTGTTTTATATTTTATTTATTGTTGGGTTATAAATATTTAATTTTCAGGTTTTATTTTTATATTGAATGTCTTAATGTTCTAGTTTAATATGGTGGAGGTTACATGTTTTTGGATACCTATAAAAGGTCACTCCTCCTTCACATTTGAGATACTACTAAAATACCACAATACAATATGTTTTTCTCTTCCTCTACCTTCATACTTTCTATACTTTTGATTATTATTTTTGGGCAATGGTTCTATGACTTGGAGACTTATATTCGACTGTGAACGTGCTCATAGCGGACCTTGAGCCTGGGTATTGAGGTTGTGTCATGGAGTATTGTAGATTGTTAGTACCTACCAGGGCTTGCCTTGAGATTTAGGAGGCCCTGTGCAAAACTTAAACTGAGGCTCTCAAATAATCTAATACAAACTTATACCTTGGCATACAAAAATTTTATTTTTTAAAATAAAAAATAATCATCAATTAGCATGCAAATCACTAATAAAATTTATAAAAAAAATTTGACGTTTCAATTCGAGAAACTTGAATGCTAGTATGTTCAGCATAAAGACCAGGTTTTTCTTTCAGTGCTTCTATATATATAAAGCAAAAGGTAGAGAATGGTGAAACATTCAAAATACCAGAAAATACCCTTGGTTAATGCAAACATTAAGAATTCAAATTATTAATTAAATGAGGATAATATGATAAATTTATACTTTTTCATATTTAAAAAAATTAAAAGAAAAAGAAAAAGCAGATAATGGATCCTATTTTTATGGAACACAACTACCCATTATCTTTTTTAATTCTAAAATAAATTTACTTATTTTTTTTATAAAAAATCTCTCGCAAGCACGGAAGCGCGTGCAGAGAGGCTAGTGTTAACTATATGAAGACTTGTATATAGTATAATTATGTATATATGAAGTGTATAAATCAATCATCACCCACAACCAAATATAATATTATATATATAAACTATCAAATATATATGAACTATATGCAATGCTCGTTATCTTTTATTATATAATCAATCAGCGTGATGAGACAGGCGAGCTCGAACCCACACCATAAGAGCAACTCCAGCGTGCCCGGGCAAAGGGGGGTTTGGCCCAAAACAGCCTTTCAGCGGATAAATGTTGCACGGGCTGTGGGTGGGCTCCACAAGTCTGGGTTGGCCCTCAGGCAAAACCAACCCTCAGTCTAACTTGGGTTTGCTGACGTCAATGATGACGTTAGCAACCAAAAAATAATTTTAAAAAATACTAAACTTTTCAAAATTTTTTTAAAAATAAATACTTAGTCATATTTTTCACTTTCCACACCAAAACTCTATACAAATTCCTCTCCTCATATCTCATGTGAATAGTGGTTGCCATGGCAATGGGTGGAAACACACTTTGCTTTTTGCAAGGGCAGCCACTATTCACATGAATAGTAGCTGCCCTAACTCCCCCTTGCCATGGCAAAGGGCAAATGGGTGGAGTTGCTCTAAGTGGAAGTTAAAGTGTAGCAAAACAACGCTGCCAAACTCGTCCTCGTGTGAACGTCCTACGTTGGCTTTATATATATATAATATTATATATATATTTGGGGGTCCTATGCAGTGGCACCGTCTGAGCAGCTTCAGGGCCGCCTAGGCCTCTACCTTTACGTAGCGAGGTTACAAAGGCTTTAGAATAGCATCTCTGACGTGCTTCATCATACCATGCTTGCTTTCTTAATCTTAATTTATTTTTTATGTGTCTCTTTAGTTATACTTTATCTTAAAAAACTTTCTATTTTGTTCTATATATTATTTATAATATAAATCTTTTTGCATATGGCTTTAGAGAAAAAAGAAAAACTATCATTTTTATAGCAGCTAACTCCCCCATGTTCTGTTTCCATGCTGTATAATCAAAATTGGTACATAGTTTTGTTGTGCTGTTTCCTACTCTCTTTTGCAGTTGTTACATTTACTCTCTAAAATACTCTTATCGATAAACAATAATATAAATTTCTCTTTTTTAATTACCTTTAATTAGTAGTTATGTTTTAATTATTATTTATTTAATGTATTTTAATATTTTAATAAATTTTATTTTTAATCAATAATATGTGAGCACTTTGTGAATAATACTTGAAGTTTATGTGTATTATTGAAAATTTTGTAAAAATGCAAGTGTATTAAACATGAAAAATACATACGTACATGTATAATATGAGTATTAAACTTGAAGATGCTAAATTCTTTATACGGGTAATAATTCTGAAAAAGTAAAAACTTGAAAGGGAACAATAGAGACTTGTGTAGTGGTTTAAGAGTAATGGATAATGCTCTTAATTACTCTTATCAATAAACAAAAATCAGGGAAAATCAATTATATATAAAAAAAAAAAATCAAAATATCTATGTAAAGCGTATAGCCGCATGGCTATACTATCTAAAAAAGTATTTTAAAAAAAGACCCCAATAATGTCTTGCAGCTATACTCTTTTACATAAAAAATAAAAAAAACATAATTCGGCGCTATACTATTTCTAAATAAATAAATAAAAACCGCCTAGAGCTGAGCGTGTGTTTTTTTATGAAAAGAGTATAGCTGCGCGGCTGAATAGAATATTTCAAACGTATAGCCAAGCAGCTATACTCTATAAATAGAATTTTTTTTGACAATGTAGCTGTGCGGCCTTTAATTAATAGTTATGTTTTAATTATTATTTACTTAGTGAATAATTAGTTTTTAAATATTTTAATATATTTTATTTTTAATCAATAATATGTTAATAGTACGTTAATTTTGTGTGTGTTATTGAAAATTTTGTATAAAAAAAAAAATAAGTGTATTAAACATGAAAAATGCATACACCGTGTAGAATACGAGTATTAAACGTGAAAATGCTAAATTCTTTATACAGGTAATAACTCTGAAAAAGTAAAAACTTAAAAGGAGAGAATAGAGATTCAGATAATGGCTAAATAGTAATAGATAATGCTCTAAACTACTCTTATCGATAAACAAAAATTGGAGATAAACAATTATTAAAAAATAAGATCACATTGCTATTCAATGGGTATAGCCCCACGGCTATATTATATATAAAAAAAAGAATTAAAAAAAACGAAGTCGGTTGGCTATACCCTTTTGATATTAAAAATAATAATTTGGCATATAGCTGCGCAGTTGTACTATTCATAAATAAATAAAAGGACTCACCTAGTGCTGAGTGCATGTATTTGTGAAAAGAGTATAGCCCTGTGGCTATATTCTATAAATATTGAAACTTCAAACGTATAGCCGCGCGGCTATACGCTACAAATACAATTGTTTTTAAACGTATAGCCGAGCGGCTATACCTATTGAATATCACAATATGGATTTCTCTTTTTTAATTACTTTAATTAGTAGTTATGTTTTAATTATTATTATTTACTTAGTGAATAATTAGTATTTAAATATTTAAATATATTTTATTTTTAATCAATAATATGTGAGTACTTTGTGAATAATACTTGAATTTTGTGTGTATTATTGAAAATTTTGTAAAAAATAAGTGTATTAAATATGAAAAATACGATCGTAAGTACATTTACAATACGATTATTAAATGTGAAAATGCTAAATTCTTTATACGGGTAATAACTCTGGAAAAATAAAAACTCAAACGGAGAGAATAGAGATTCGGGTAATGGCCTAATAGTAATGGACAATACTCTAAACTACTCTTATCAATAAACAAAAATCAAGATTCAGATTTTGGGGCCCTGTGCGAAACTTTGAATTTGAACACAGCAATCAATCAGTCAACAAACACCCCTCCTTGAGATATTTTAATGTCATCTAACGCTTTAAGTCAGAGTGAAACTATTGTTCACCTTCATCACTTTTGTATTGCATTGTCAATTTCAATAGCTTTGTGAAAATCTTGAAATGAGTTTCCATTTCCAGGAGAAATCATATAATTATATATCAATGATTAGAACTGAGATAACATGGACTGTAAGAATGGCATGTGGTTTGTGTCAGATATCAGACACTTTTGTTTCTATTCTCGAGTTCCAAATTATTTGTGTCACTAGACAAAACAACAACAACAAAAAAACCATTTTTTGTTTTGTGCCAATCATTAATAATGATTTACTTGTGAGATTCTCATGATGTTAAGTAATATTTTGTCTTCCTTATTGGGGGTGAGAGAGAGAAGAGGAAGGGCTCTAGCCTCTTCTCTGTGGGGTTTTGTCTCATACGTCTATGGTGAGATAAAATACAGCAAGCAAAAAGAAAAAAGAAAAAAGAAATAGAAATAGAAAAGAAAGACACCCCAGATACAGCACAAGTTTCTCAATTCGATCCCTAGCCCTAGGCCATGAAAGCACAAGCTGTTGTTTCATGTCTTATTCTCTGTTGGAGTTTCTGAAGGAGGGAAGGCCTTCTGTCATTTATCATTTATGTACATTTCATTTCTGAAGCACAAGCTGTTGTTTCATATTGTGTTACTCATGAATGAGCAATGAAAACCATTCAAATGGCAACGGTCATGAGATCCTGGCCAGACATGCAGCCCTTGAATTATTCATCAACGGCCCAAAATCACTGGCATGCGGGGTCCACATATATATAGGAGCTTCATAGAGTCGTTTTATTACGAGGACCGCCATACATGATCAAGTGAGGTGCAGATGAGGAGATGGTTTGTTGTCAGAAATAGAGGCGTCAAACGGGACTGACCGCCTAGCACGGCACGAGTCTAGTCCGTTTAAATAAGGCAAGGCACGGCACGGCACGAGCACGAATATCAATGGACCGTGCTCAATACGGAGACAGATGTACTAGTTGTTGTGGCCCAAACATTTACGGCAACTAGTTTCCTCATTTAGTCCTCTCAGGCCATCTCTAAGGTGTGTATAATGCCATAGGGGTTTTTGCCCCGAACTCCTTTTGTGGACAGCCCAACTCCAGCTGGCGAAATTCTATAACGTTGGACCGCCATATATGGACCTCAGACGAGATCTGTATTTTTAGCCGCACAATTAAACTGAGCGGCTTAGATTTAAAGTTTTTTTAAGCTACAAGACACTCAATCCTCATCCTATCCTTCAAAGGGATCACGTGCATCTCTTTTATCTCTGTTTTGCTCTTTTGACTAGAGGTGTCAAACTGGTCGTACTGGGCCAGTCCGTCCCATTTATACTCGTACTTTTAACATTTTCATATCGTCCATTTAATTTATCGGGCTATGCCGTGCCGGCCCATTTAGTAAAATCATTGATCCCCCCCGACCCAAAGCCCATGTCCACATCGAAACGGGCCGGGCCGGGCTCGTGTCGTGCCCGTGCCATACTCGGGCCCAAGAACCAACATATTTAATTTGAATTTTTTCACTTGATTTTTTTTTCCACTAGATAATTCAAATTATAAACATTAAAAAATATAATTAGAGGCAAGAAATGATGAACTATTTGAAAACATTAATCAATCAAACATCCAAACAATATAAAAGGACGGAGGGCAAAAAGTGTCCAACTCTACAAAGTCCACTTCAACTTTTCATCTTTAAACAACTTAATATTTTATATGTGAAGAAATGTCTTGCTTTGATTATAAGAGAAGCGTATATGTCATATGTACTGATTAGATATAAAGTCCAATGTTGTTTAATTAATTTGTAGTTGATATGTTTAATTAATTAAGGATCCAAGTAATTTCTCTAAAATGAAAGACATCAAATATATGTTTATGATTATATAAAAAAAATAAAAAAACCATATAAACAATGATATTAGATGTCAAATTTTTGCATTTTGACATTTGAGAAAGAAAAAAAAAGTTAAGTGGGCCGTGCTTGAAGTGGGCTCGGGCCAAGCTCGGCCCATGTCGGCCAGCAAGTCGCATTGCTTCTTCTCACCCTAGCCACCACCAGCTTCTTCGGTGCAGGTATTCTACTTTTCCCTGTCTTCCCCTGTAATTTTGAGTTAAAAGTTGTAACCCAGGGGTTAGTAATTTTCTTTCTACATGTAAGCCTTCCTTAATCTGCTAAATATAACTCCTAACACATGCATGGTTAATGTTCTCCAGAGGGATACGATTCATTTGACCCGGATGCAAATATCACCATGAAATGGGATATTATGGCATGGACTGCTGATGGCTATGTAGTAAGCATTTTTATCTATTATCTATTATTAATGTTTTCCTTAGGTTTTTGCTGTGTGATATATACTTACTATTGATTGAGGTTTGTTGTCAAAAGTAGAGGTGTCAAATGGGATGGACCGGCCTAGCACGGCACGAGCCCAGCCTGTTTAAATGAGGCACGACACGGTACAAGCACGAATATCAATGGGCCGTGCTCGGCACGGAGACAAATGTACTAGTTGTTGTGGCCCAAACAATTACGGCAACTAGTTTCCTCATTTAGTCCTCTCGGGCCATCTCTAAGGTGTGTATAATGCCATAGGGGTTTTTGGCCCGAACTCCATTTGTGGACAACCCAACTCCAGCTGGCGAAATTCTATAACGTTGGACCGCCATATATGGACCTCAGACGAGATTTGTATTTTTAGCCGCACAATTAAATGAGCGGCTTAGATTTAAAGTTTCTTTTAAGCCACAAGACACTCAATCCTCATCCTATCCTTCAAAGGGATCACGTGCCTCTCTCTTATCTCTGTTTTGCTCTTCTGACTAGCGGTGTCAAACGAGCCGTGTCGGGCTGGCCCGTCCCATTTATACTTGTACTTTTAACGTTTTCGTGTCGTGCCGGGCCAGTCCATTTAATTTATCGGGCTATACCGTGACGGCCCATTTAGTAAAATCATTGATCATGCCCGACCCAAAGCCCATGTCCACATCAAAACGGGCCGGGCCGGGCTCGTGTAATGCCCGTGCCATACTCGGGCCCAAGAACCAACATATTTAATTTGAATTTTTTCACTTCATTTTTTTTTTTCACTAGATAATTCAGATTATAAACATTAAAAATATAATTAGAGGCAAGAAATGATGAACTATTTGAAAACATTAATCAATCAAACATCCAAACAATATAAAAGGACGGAGGGCAAAAAGTGTCCAACTCTACAAAGTCCACTTCAACTTTTCATCTTTAAACAACTTAATATTTTATATGTGAAGAAATGTCTTGCTTTGATTATAAGAGAAGCGTATATGTCATATGTACTAATTAGATATAAAGTCCAATGTTGTTTAATTAATTTGTAGTTGATATGTTTAATTAATTAAGGATCCAAGTAATTTCTCTAAAATGAAAGACATCAAATATATGTTTATGATTATATAAAAAAAATAAAAAAACCATATAAACAATGATATTAGATGCCAAATTTTTGCATTTTGACATTTGAGAAAGAAAAAAAAAAGTTAAGTGGGCCGTGCTTGAAGCGGGCTCGGGCCAAGCTCGGCCCATGTCGGCTAGCAAGTCGCATTGCTTCTTCTCACCCTAGCCACCACCAACTTCTTCGGTGTAGGTATTCTACTTTTCCCTGTCTTCCCCTGTAATTTTGAGTTAAAAGTTGTAACCCAAGGGTTAGTTATTTTCTTTCTACATGTAAGCCTTGCTTAATCTGCTTAATATAACTCCTAACACATGCATGGTTAATGTTCTCCAGAGGGATACGATTCATTTGACCCGGATGCGAATATCACCATGAAATGGGATATTATGGCATGGACTGCTGATGGCTATGTAGTAAGCATTTTTATCTATTATCTATTATTAATGTTTTCCTTAGGTTTTTACTGTGTGATATATACTTACTATTGATTGAGGTTTGTTATCAAAAGTAGAGGTGTCGAATGGGATGGGCCGGCCTAGCACGGCACGAGCCCAGCCCGTTTAAATGAGGCACGACACGGTACAAGCACGAATATCAATGGGCCGTGCTCGGCACAGAGACAAATGTACTAGTTGTTGTGGCCCAAACAATTACGGCAACTAGTTTCCTCATTTAGTCCTCTCGGGCCATCTCTAAGGTGTGTATAATGCCATAGGGGTTTTTGGCCCGAACTCCATTTGTGGACAACCCAACTCCAGCTGGCGAAATTCTATAACGTTGGACCGCCATATATGGACCTCAGACGAGATTTGTATTTTTAGCCGCACAATTAAATGAGCGGCTTAGATTTAAAGTTTCTTTTATGCCACAAGACACTCAATCCTCATCCTATCCTTCAAAGGGATCAAGTGCCTCTCTCTTATCTCTGTTTTGCTCTTCTGACTAGAGGTGTCAAACGGGCCGTGTCAGGCTGGCCCGTCCCATTTATACTTGTATTTTTAACGTTTTCGTGTCGTGCCGGGCCAGTCCATTTAATTTATCGGGCTATACCGTGACGGCCCATTTAGTAAAATCATTGATCATGCCCGACCCAAAGCCCATGTCCACATCGAAACGGGCCGGGCCGGGCTCGTGTAATGCCCGTGCCATACTCGGGCCCAAGAACCAATATATTTAATTTGAATTTTTTCACTTGATTTTTTTTCCACTAGATAATTCAAATTATAAACATTAAAAATATAATTAGAGGCACGAAATGATGAACTATTTGAAAACATTAATCAATCAAACATCCAAACAATATAAAAGGACGGAGGGCAAAAAGTGTCCAACTCTGCAAAGTCCACTTCAACTTTTCATCTTTAAACAACTTAATATTTTATATGTGAAGAAATGTCTTGCTTTGATTATAAGAGAAGCGTATATGTCATATATACTGATTAGATATAAAGTCCAATGTTGTTTAATTAATTTGTAGTTGATATGTTTAATTAATTAAGGATCCAAGTAATTTCTCTAAAATGAAAGACATCAAATATATGTTTATGATTATATAAAAAAAAAAATATAAAAAACCATATAAACAATGATATTAGATGTCAAATTTTTGCATTTTGACATTTGAGAAAGAAAAAAAAGAGTTAAGTGGGCCGTGCTTGAAGCGGGCTCGGGCCAAGCTCGGCCCATGTCGGCCAGCAAGTCGCATTGCTTCTTCTCACCCTAGCCACCACCAGCTTCTTCGGTGCAGGTATTCTACTTTTCCCTGTCTTCCCCTGTAATTTTGAGTTAAAAGTTGTAACCCAAGGGTTAGTTATTTTCTTTCTACATGTAAGCCTTGCTTAATCTGCTTAATATAACTCCTAACACATGCATGGTTAATGTTCTCCAGAGGGATACGATTCATTTGACCCGGATGCGAATATCACCATGAAATGGGATATTATGGCATGGACTGCTGATGGCTATGTAGTAAGCATTTTTATTTATTATCTATTATTAATGTTTTCCTTAGGTTTTTGCTGTGTGATATATACTTACTATTGATTGAGGTTTTTATGGGGTACTGGGCTTGGGATGTGTCATTTTAATGGTATAGTGAGCCACAAATAATTGGGTTTTTCTGGGTTTCTATTTTGATGGTTTTTCAATTGAGTTTCTGGTATTCATGCAGAAAATTGCATAAATCAGTCCTCTTACTAAAACCATGCTCTTATAAATTATAATTTTGTGGGAGATTTGAATGAGTTTCAAATTGGGGGACAGTAATATGGGTATGTGGGTACGATTTTTTGGAAGAGCTGAATGGCCTTGATGGAGTTGGGGCTGTTTACGGAGAGAGGCTGGTGTGGTGGGCTAGGGGGCTGAGGGAGAAGGCTAGGGAAGTGGGGGAAGAGGTGTCAAAAAGGACAGGCCGGCCCAGCCCACTTAAATGAGGCACACGAATATCAATGAGCCGTGCTCGGCACGGCACAAAAACTTGGGTCAAGCCAGGATAAAAAATGAGGTCCAATGGATCGGGCTGGCCCACGGCCCGACATGAGCCGGGCTTGGCCTGAGCCCGCTTCAAGCACGGCCTGAGCCCAAGCCCGCTTCAAGCACGGCCCATGTCAGGCCCTTTTATATTGTTTAGATGTTTGATTGATTAATGTTTTCAAATAGTTCATTATTTCTTGGCTCTAATTATATTTTCAATGTTTATAATTTGAATTATCTAGTGGAAAAAAAAAAATCAAGTGAAAAATTTCAAATTAAATATGTTGGTTCTTGGGCCCAAGTATGGTACGAGCACAAGCACGAGCACGACACAAGCCAGGCCCGGCCCGTTTCAATGGGGACATGGGCTTTGGGTCGGGCGGGATCAATGATTTTACTAAATGGGCCGACATGGTATAGCCCGATAAATTAAATGGACTGGCCCGACACGATACGAAAACGTTAAAAGTACGTATATAAATGGGACGGGCCGGCCCAACACGGCCCGTTTGACACCTCTAAGTGGGGGTGATGGGTTTTTTTTTTAATTTTATTAAAAGTTTTTCATTTTGCAAAGAATTTATTAAAGGTTTAATTTCGGAGTTAATAGGTAGACAAGTGTCAAACAACTAGAGAGGGAACATAGAAATGACATCAAATTGGAGACAACAGATCTGCGCCAAAACAGTGTTGTGTTTTTGTTGCATTATATTTTTGTGGGCCTGGGTTGGGCTTTAGTTCATTTCAGTTCTCTTTTAATCAATTAGAATTTTGTATTAATTTATAATAAAAAAAGTTATCTGTATTTATGTTATTTTAGGATATGTTTTTTCAATTGGATGCATATAAATTTGACATGGATTTAAATGAATAGACCTACATAGCACTATATAATTACCAGCGCTATCAACACATCCGAGCTCCTGGATGGTCAATTGGATGGACAAGCACAAGCACGGGCACGACACAAGCCCGGCCCAGCCCGTTTCAATGGGGACATGGGCTTTGGGTCGGGCAGGATCAATGATTTTACTAAATGGGCAGGCATGGTATAGCCCGATAAATTAAATGGACTGCCCCGACACGATACGAAAACGTTAAAAGTAAGTATATAAATGGGACGGGCCGGCCCAACACGGCCCGTTTGACACCTCTAAGTGGGGGTGATGGGTTTTTTTTTTTAATTTTATTAAAAGTTTTTTTTTTTGCAAAGAATTTATTAAAAGTTTAATTTCGGAGTTAATAGGTGGACAAGTGTCAAACAACTAGAGAGGGAACATAGAAATGACATCAAATTGGAGACAACAGATTTGCGCCAAAACAGTGTTGTGTTTTTGTTGCATTATATTTTTGTGGGCCTGGGTTGGGCTTTAGTTCATTTCAGTTCTCTTTTAATCAATTAGAATTTTGTATTAATTTATAATAAAAAAAAGTTATCTGTATTTATGTTATTTTAGGATATTTCATTATTGTGGTTTTTTCAATTGGATGCATATAAATTTGACATGGATTTAAATGAATAGACCTACATAGCACTATATAATTACCAGCGCTATCAACACATCAGAGCTCCTGGATGGTCAATTGGATGGACAAGCACAAGCACGGGCACGACACAAGCCCGGCCCAGCCCGTTTCAATGGGGACATGGGCTTTGGGTCGGGCGGGATCAATGATTTTACTAAATGGGCAGGCATGGTATAGCCCGATAAATTAAATGGACTGGCCCGACACGATACGAAAACGTTAAAAGTACGTATATAAATGGGACGGGCCGGCCCAACACGGCCCGTTTGACACCTCTAAGTGGGGGTGATGGGTTTTTTTTTTTAATTTTATTAAAAGTTTTTCTTTTTGCAAAGAATTTATTAAAAGTTTAATTTCGGAGTTAATAGGTGGACAAGTGTCAAACAACTAGAGAGGGAACACAGAAATGACATCAAATTGGAGACAACAGATCTGCGCCAAAACAGTGTTGTGTTTTTGTTGCATTATATTTTTGTGGGCCTGGGTTGGGCTTTAGTTCATTTCAGTTCTCTTTTAATCAATTAGAATTTTGTATGAATTTATAATAAAAAAAGTTATCTGTATTTATGTTATTTTAGGATATTTCATTATTGTGGTTTTTTCAATTGGATGCCTATAAATTTGACATGGATTTAAATGAATAGACCTACATAGCACTATATAATTACCAGCGCTATCAACACATCCGAGCTCCTGGATGGTCAATTGGATGGACAAGCACAAGCACGGGCACGACACAAGCCCGGCCCGGCTCGTTTCAATGGGGACATGGGCTTTGGGTCGGGCGGGATCAATGATTTTACTAAATGCGCCGTCATGGTATAGCCCAATAAATGAAATGGACTGGCCCGACACGATACGAAAACGTTAAAAGTACGTATATAAATGGGACGGGCCGGCCCAACACGGCCCGTTTGACACCTCTAAGTGGGGGTGATGGGTTTTTTTTTTTTTTTTATTAAAAGTTTTTCTTTTTGCAAAGAATTTATTAAAAGTTTAATTTCGGAGTTAATAGGTGGACAAGTGTCAAACAACTAGAGAGGGAACATAGAAATGACATCAAATTGGAGACAACAGATCTGCGCCAAAACAGTGTTGTGTTTTTGTTGCATTATATTTTTGTGGGCCTGGGTTGGGCTTTAGTTCATTTCAGTTCTCTTTTAATCAATTAGAATTTTGTATTAATTTATAATAAAAAAAGTTATCTGTATTTATGTTATTTTAGGATATTTCATTATTGTAGTTTTTTCAATTGGATGCATATAAATTTGACATGGATTTAAATGAATAGACCTACATAGCACTATATAATTACTAACGCTATCAACACATCCGAGCTCCTGAATGGTCAATTGGATGGACCTGGCCAAAAAAAGGAAGTCATTTGGTCTATGCTTGGAGCGGAAGCAACGGAGATAGGGAATTGTTCATCTTTTAAAGATGCAATCCCTGTTGAAAAGTAAATTGCTTACTAATTTCTTGTTAGTAAATGATTTACCTCTTAGATTTATCCCTTGTCCTTTTGTGTAACTGCCTTCTGTTGTAGTAGCTTGAGCTCATACGCCAAGTGTAGGGTCTTAGATCAGCTGTCATCTTCAATGGCTCATATGCCTTGTAAGTGCCATGTGTCATAATCACACTGGCTCATGTATTTGAAAGGTTGTGATGACTGATGTAAGGAAATGAGCTGTATGAATGAAAGAAACATCATTCTGCAACGAACAGAATGTTGCAGTGATTATTCTCCTTCCTTCTGCTCTCTCATTCTTCTTTTCATTCTCTCTAGCTCCTTTCGTAATCCAAAACTTTAACATGGTATCGCGAGCCTAGGTTCTATTTGGAATCGGGGCATCGGATCTGTGAGTATTGTGCTCGGAAATCCAACGTGAAGGTTTTGGAGGAGGTGGTGGTGGTGGTGGTGGTGGCAGTGGGGGTGGTTGTGGGGGTAGTGAATGTGGTGGTGCAAGTGGTGGAATTGGATGTGGAAGTGGAGGTGGTGTCATTTTTTAAAATGAATAATGGTATTTTTGAGAATTTAAAAAATTCATTAAGGGTTCAACTCTGCTTCTTTTGAAAGCAACTTTGAAAAGCAACCCAGAGCTTGCTTTTAAAAGTTGCTATCAAAAGGCCAATGCTTTTAAAGTAATCGAGATATTTTATTTTTGCGGAATACCTTAAACTGCTTAACTTTAAAGTGAAGCAAGTTTTTGGCAAAAAAGCAATCCTAAACGGGGCCTAATTCTGCAACTTTTGCCACTCTTGTTCAGACCTGTAAAATCACATTAACCCAATTGAGCTCAAAAGCAATAGGATTTTCAACCGTTTTTATAAATGTTATTCTATTTTTCTTATTATTTATTATCTATTTTCTTTTTCTTTGATTATTTATTTTACTCGAAATTAGAAGTTTACCCTTATAGTGAACGAAAAATCGAATGAAATTCAAAAAACTTAACGACAATGGATAAATTGGCCGTTTTAATTAATTTGGATATTAAATTGGATGACTTTTTGGTTCTGGGAATTAAGTTCGATTGGAGTCCTAATTCGGGGGGGTGTACAATAATTTACTCATAGCAATATGAACATGAGAATTGAAAATCAAGTATTTCATATTGCCATAAGTTGCACTATATGATATGTATGGCTTCAATGTTAAAATGGTCCATGTGTTTTATCTTATTGGCCAATTTGGTCCTTGTGTTTGTATATGTTAGTCAATGTAGTCCATTCTCTTTAAAATATAAAATATAAAATATTTAAAATTAATTAAAAAAAACTGTAATTGATTATACATTTTAAATTCAATCTGAAAAATGGGATTTTTTTAATAATTTTTTTAATTTCACCTTCCCCAATTTCACGCTCACACCTCAACCACCTCCCAAACCTAGCCACCATCACCACCACCACTCCAAACCCAAACCCATAGCCACCCTCACCACCCTAGCTACCATTCCAACCCCACCTAAACCACAGCCACTCTCTCTCGCAACTTCCTCTCTAACAAATCATGAAGATCTTTATAGCCGGTCACCGTAATCTTAATGGCTCTGACACCAATTGATCATCCTTGCTGCAGCAAAAGTCGACGATATTCAGGCCAATGAATCAGAGAGGCGAGAGAGACGAAGGATAGAGTATGAGAAAAACCAAGACAAAAAAGAGAAGAAAAATTGCAGCAAGAAAAGAGTAGGCATCAATTTGACTAAGAACCTTTTTTTTTCCTACAGGAATCGAGACCATTGGAAGAGTGGAGGTTGAGGTTGTGTGGGTTTTAATCATTTTGGCATTATTATTATTTGAGTTTAAATCTTTATAATTATTTATAGATTTTTTTTAAAATTAATTTTAAATGTCTTTTTTAAGGTTTTAACATAATTTTGACGGAAAGGACCAGTTTGCTATTTACAGGGTATACCGGCCGGCTATACTTTGAAATATTCTTTTTTGGGGTATAGCCGAGTGGCTATACGGTTAAGATATTATATATTTGGAGTATAGCCGTGCGGCTATACTGTTAAAATATTGTATTTATGGAGTATAGCCGTTTAAAGGTACATAATAGTAAATAGAATATTTTAACGGTATAGCCGAGCGGCTATATGCTTTGAATATATTATGTTTTAATTACTTTTATTTATTTAATGAAGAATTAGTATTTAAATGTTTTAATTTAATTCGGTAGAAATTACTGAATAAATACTGAATAATTATAGGATTCACCTTGACAACCGCCACACACATTGGGTCATTCACTCACTCCCGCATTGGGGGTCCCTCCCCCCTACGCTTTTTGGATCACAGACGGTATCTCCCCATGGCCTTTCGCCTCTGAAAGCGTCCTTCCTTCTCAATGCCCGGGCATCCATCCAATGCATTCTTTTCGATCTTGTACTAAGGTACACTGAACACCAACCCAATCTCGAAAAGAAAGAAAGAAAAATACCCGTGAACGGACGCTTTGTCTTTAATTATCTTCAATAATTATGTGAATTTTAAAAATAGTTTCATTTATTTAAAAATTCTAGAAAATTATATAAGAATAGGGGCTTTCTCTATTACGGATTACAAATTTGCAGATTAAATACGGATTTCTATTTGGAACAGTTAGATGTCATGGGCGGTGGAGATTTAACATAAAAGGCAAAACATAAAAAATACCCCTTTGCACTGCCATTTGAGAAACAAAAAAACAACGGGCAGACCCATCCAATCCAGGAGACCTGTGCTTCTCTTTTGTATTTCCCACCAAAGAAACATTTCTTCCCCGTGCTTTTCTGAGTTCTCTCCCACCTGAAGAATTTTGCTCCAAGATTTACTCCATACCAAGGGGCAATAGCTCAAACAACAGAGATTGAGAACCAAAATAGTTCACACCAAACTAAATTAAAGTGCAATCACTGACAACAAACAATAAGAGCTTCTCCACAAGAGTTAATTTTTCTCTAGTTTTTATTTTTATTTTTTCTGACAGCAAACCCAAGAGGCACCAACCTCTCCTCAAATCTCTCAGAAGAGTCTCTCAACAGTTTTTTCTATTTCCTTTTTCCTTGCACCGATGGAATCAGACGCAGAAGACACCAAGTACCAAATGACCCAAAACCTAGACTTCACAGCCTCCTCCCTATTTGGTGCTGGTATTGACAACTTGACAAGCGATGGCCTGCCTCCTCCTTGAGTGATAATGTTCATAAACCCACCTGAAGAATTTTGCAAGAGAAATGTTACAAGATGATACAAGGTCAAATACAAGTGGTAGCATTACAGTCTTTAATGGCATACGAATCCAAACTCATATGAATACAAGTGGTAGCATTACAGTCTTCAATTTTCTTGGATTTATCAAAACCGCTACCCTATGTAATGATGTTTTTATGAAAATAATATACTTTGTGTAATGCATTTTCTATCAGTATAAATTTATATTTTTCCTGAGCCAAAACATTAAAAAAATGAAAACATAATCATGATGGATCCATAATACTATATTTAATATTGAATGCTAGTTAATGTTCAACGTTTGAACCTGTGCAACGTATATTATAGCTCCCTCACATACGCATAACACATTTGGTACAATTTAATTTTAAACAAGAAATTTTGTTATATTTAGAACAAAGTGTTTGTCTTCTATTCGCAAAAATAAGTTAAAATTATGTTGGAATAAAATTAATAAATCCAGAACCTTACTTTAGCCCTTAACATGTTACTCACAGAAAGATTTGTACGGTGGTTCTCTTACACAGACGTCCGGTAAGGAAAATTATTTAATGTCATCATGTAAGGAAAATATTTTTTTTGTCTTTTTTTTTTACATAACGAATTGAACATATTCCACAAATATTTGTTGATCCTTATATGAATCCAAATACTCCAAGATAGTATGCATGCAACAAGTACAGAACCACAAAATAGACAAATCCCACAAGCAAGTAGTCTGCATTATTCGCAAAATCTGAAGAAGCAAGTAGAAACCGAAACTGCTGGATGACACATTTTACCCATTATCATTGTTGTAGTCAATTTGTCTACAAGTGCTCCAACTTCCATCCATGGTTGCCTTCACAATTAAAATTGATTTCTACCCTTTACAACATAGTGACCCACACCACATGGAAACCTTTCATTGTAAGGATTTTTACGCAAGCAATTCTTTGAAACTAATTACAAGTTGATGAAGATAATGGGGCTGAAATGTACTCAGACATTAGAAAGAGTCAAAGACAAGCCTTTTATGAACAATTTCGGAAATGGGGTAATTACCTGCGCTGAGAGACAGAGATGAAAGCGTCGACCTTTCTTTGGGGAAGCAATGGTGTAATCTTGTTGCTCTCTTGCCTCTGTTTTGGGGTTTTATGAATTGAACCATTTTGGGGGACTTCAATTTTTTGCCTCTGTATTCTAAGCTAAGTTCCATCCAATTGATGAACCGTAATCACATAAATTTTTGGTTTTTTTTTTTTTGGGTAAGAAAGAACCCCTAACAAACCAAAGAAACTAAGCAACACTAATCATACGATGTTTAGAGACAACCCCAACAGTTCATCGGCCAACACCGAGCCAAGCCAACCGGGAGACGCATACACAGGTCCAGAATCCAGATTATGACTCCAAGTAGCAAAACTGTCAGTATTCTTCTCCCTATAATTATGATAAGTCTCATAGCTCTCAAACTTGTCTAGGATCTCCAAGCAGCTGGAAACCAACGCAGCAAGAGGATGGAGGCAATGAAGTTTACAGTATCTATGAAAGCGTATAGCCGCGCGGCTTTACTGGGGTCGTTTTCCTGTTAATTATTTTTTTATAAAAATAACACGCGCTAGGCCGGTCCTCTTCTTTTTTTTTACTTTTTTTTCCCTAAATAGTAGCGCCGCGCGGCTATACTCCGAATTATTTTTTTATACAAAAAGAGTATAGCCGCCCGGCTTTACTGTTGTAATTTTTAATTCTTTTTTATAAATAGTATAGCCGCTCCGCTATACTTTGAATTATTATTTTTATATGTAAAAAGAGTATAGCCGCACGGCGTTACGGGGGGTTTTTTTTTTTTTGAAAAATTCTTTGTTAGGCTATACTCTTTACTGTTTAAATGAAAATTGACTGACCATAAATAAAAATTAAAAATTTTGACCCAAAAAATACACATACAAAATTCAGGTTAAATGATAATAAAAATTTAATTTGACAAAGAAGAAGAGAATAAAAATTGAGTGTTGCTAAATGAACCCTAAAATTAATTGAGTACACCCTACGATAAAAATATATATTGAATTATTGATTTATCCTAATATAAAATGACCAAAAAGGATAAATAAAATTGTGAAACAAATACAATTTTAATAAGTACATCCTACTAACTATATTCAACCATAATCAAAAAATTACTTGTCCTATTGTGTTTTTAACGAAAGATGTGGTAATTACAAGAACTTGGAATTGCAAAAAAAAGTGTCAATAGTTTTAGTATAAGCATAAATCCATATGAAAAGTCAAAGATTTATAAACACTATTTAAAAAAATTAAGCTAAAATTTAACTATAAAATAATAATACAAGTATTAGAGTGTATCAAGGATATTTTTAATAGTTTTATAGGGTGTACTTAGTTAATTTTATATTTTAATTCAAATATTATGATCTATATAGATCATAGACTCAGATAATTTTAAAGTTCGTTTAGTAACTCTTTGAGAATTTAATCAATGACCCTGCAAATCTACCCTGTAACTATGTCCTCCTGACCGCTGGGCATGAGGCGCCGAAACACAGAAGAGTCAGCGAATTGACTTCACGCCAACTCCAAGCAATCGAAAATTCTCCCAAAAATTATTCCAAAACTCGGGAAAAGTCATTTCTTGCTGTTTCGCTTTCACGCGTTAACAGCTTCGACCAAACACCGTCTTGCTTAACGGATACCGTTTCCCAAAATTTGGGACATTTCAGCTTCCGAAAGATGAGTTCTTGACTCGCCCCCAAGATTCGGCTTTCTTTGTTGGGTTCAATTTCGACGACCCCATGGCTGCGCCCAACTCCATTGGCAACACCGAAATCAATTGGGACAAGTATGTTCTTTGTTTCGATTTTCACTTTTTGTTTGATTCATTGACAAGTCCCATTGCTTGCTTTTTATCTGTTATCTTTTGGGTTATAACTGTTAGTTTTTGTTGAGAAATTGGTGCTGTAGATTGATTGACTGTATTGCTGGGAAATGTTGAATTGATTATGGAATTAGAAACGACATCTAAAACGTATCTACCCTATTGATTAATATGGATTTGATTCTCAATTAAGTGAATATTGTGCTCTGTTGAACTCATTAAGTTTGTATCCTTATTTATGCAGGCTTGATAAGACTAAATTTTATGCTGTGAAATGTTGGATTGATTAAGGAATTAAAAAGGAAATCTAAAACCTACCCACAGATTGATTAATATGGATTTTGTTCTCAATTAAGTGAATTCTGTTCTGTTGAACTCATAAGTTTGTATCCCTACTTATGCAGGCTTGATAAGACTAAATTTTATGTGGTTGGAGCTGGCTTGTTTACAGGGGTCACAGTGGCACTGTACCCGGTTTCTGTTGTGAAAACCAGGCTTCAAGTTGCTTCCAAAGATGCTCTGGAGAGGGATACATTTTCTGTGGTTAGAGGCATTTTGAAAGCAGATGGTATTCCTGGTTTGTACAGAGGTTTTGGCACTGTAATCACTGGTGCAATTCCTGCTAGGATTATATTTCTCACTGCTTTGGAGACCACCAAGGTGGCTGCTTTCAAGATGGTTGAGCCCTTCAAGTTATCTGAGCCTACAGAGGCAGCTTTGGCTAATGGACTAGCTGGGATGACCGCCTCACTTTTCTCTCAGGCTGTGTTTGTCCCTATTGATGTGGTAAATACCTTTACAGGCTCTATCGCATGTCTTGCTTGAGCATTTTTGTAGTTAGGGGTTTGAGATAACTAATTTTTGAGCAATGGGTTTTCTTTAGATTAGTCAAAGATTGATGGTGCAAGGGTATTCGGGCCATGCAAAGTACAGCGGGGGGATGGATGTTGCTCGTAAAGTTATAAAGTCAGATGGCATCCGGGGATTGTATAGAGGGTTTGGACTTTCTGTTATGACTTACTCTCCATCTAGCGCTGTATGGTGGGCTAGTTATGGTTCAAGCCAGCGCTTAATCTGGAGGTGAGACATGGTAATCTGATAACTATTGACTCTAGTTCTGTAGAGCTCTTTTATTCTAAGACTAGGCCAAGTAAGTTTCAGTAAATTTAGATCTTTTAAATGTGTGTCAGCAATATGTAATTGAGATTTTCTGTTGGACATTCTATTTTTATCTTAAGCAGCAATCTTCATTTAATGATTTAATGATATGAGTTTCTTTGCCTTGTGGCCATGACAAACACATTAAAACTTTGGAGGTGCATCAGTTTGATGGTTGTTTTAGGTGGTTTCCATTTGAGTGCGTTAGTGGAACATGATAGTTATGTTGGAAAAGTTAGGAAGTATGAGTTGTTGGAAGTAATCATCAGGTACTGTGACTTTGTTGGTTGTTAGGCTTTATTCTTAGATAAACGATCCTGTTGTATAGGAAGTCTAAGGTTCATTAAGCCAATGAACTTCTATAATTACTACTACTAAGGGCAACGGACTTCATTCCCTTTAGATAAAGAACTAAGGTGAAGGAGTTTAGGTGAATCATACCCTTTTGTCAAAATATCTCACATTTGCATTATTCTGGTTCATTAAGCAGTTTCTTAGGCCAGGGAAGTGGTTCTGATGAAGCTGTTCCTGGCTTGGGGAAAATAGTGTTGGTTCAAGCTGCTGGAGGAATTGTTGCAGGTGCAACAGCATCCTGCATAACAACCCCATTGGATACCATAAAGACTCGGTTACAGGTATTCATATAACCATTAATGTATGTGGTTACTTTGCTAGCTTGTAGCTTGCTCATCTTCATTTGACCAAGTTATTACTAATATGTGTTTTTTTTTTAATAATAATTATTCCTGCACTATAGGTGATGGGACACGAAAAGAGACCCACTGCAAGAGAAGTTGTTAAAGGCTTGATAAGAGATGATGGCTGGAAAGGTTTCTACAGAGGGCTAGGTCCAAGATTTTTCAGCATGTCAGCCTGGGGCACGTCAATGATATTGGCTTATGAATATCTGAGTATGGGCTCTTACCTATTATGCTTCCTTACCATATATTTTGGGTCTTTTCATGATCTTTCTTTCACATCATGTTTTCCTTACCTAAGATTCAACTTCTAGGCTCAAGTTTCTTTAAAAGTCATATATAACACTATGTGAAGGGAGAACACTTGTGCAATCTATATATTCAGGAATGATGAATTCCTCCTTTTTGGCATATTCTTCTTCATTTTTTCCCTTCTTGAAAAGTCCTGCTATGTGGTTTCTCATGATACTTGCAAAAACCCAAAATTTGAAATTTAATTTCTATTATTGTTTCCTTGTCTTTCAGAGCGCTTGTGTGCAAAAGATGAATAGAGGTCATTCTTCTTTCGGTCCACTTAGCATGGAATTATAGGAATTTTGTTCTGACGTGGGCTGGTATTGAGCATTTCTGATGAAGGCTTTAGACTGGTAAATTCAGAATTGGGATTATGGACACTGAAGCCTTTTCGTTAGTTTTGATCGGGCGATTGGTCCTGATATTATTTGATGCTTTACTTACTAAATTTTGGAGAAGTCCTCAAATTCTTTTAGGAATTTCTCTACTAGATAGTAGTGATATCATTCTTCGGGTAATTGAATTTATTTGAGCTGTAGGAAGTGCCAATTTTTTGTTCTATAGCAAGTGTACCTTCACCCCGAGCAAGGAATTTGAACTTATTAACACAGTTCTTTTTATAAAAAAATTTTGTTGCTATATTGTCCCCTTTAGGTGTAATTCTCAATAATTTAGAACACCAAATTCATTCACCAGAAATTATTGTAATTGTAAATGTACTTTTTTATAGTTGAAATGTTTGATCTCTGAAATTATTGATGATTGTTACGTGTTAAACTAGTTATGGAGTAAATCAAAAGATATAATGAACTTAAAACTTAGGCTGGACCCATGGTGTGGCAAAATAGTAGTTTCCACTTCCCATGGTGAAATTTACACCAAAGCTTTCAACAAATCCCCAGTTGGTTTGGTACAAAAACTTAACAGAATCATTGGCAAATTTACTTTTAGATGGATGTGCATATTGAGCTTTTTATGAATTTTGTGGGAGAAAACCCAGAGATACCAAAAGATATGCTATGTAAACTTGACATGGATGTCAATATTGAGCTTTATGAATTTTGTGAAATTAAAAAAACCCGAAGATAACAAAAGGATGATAGAACTTTATAAAGTAGTGAGAGTGAATTTACACCAATACATGGATGAAAATCACCTCAAGATACCATTTACATCTAGTGGCTTCAAATTCTTGGTCCTGGTTTTCTTATACTCTGACTGGTTTCTCCAATACAGCTGAGAAGAAGAGCTCATCTCCAAGCTTATCAGTCTTAGGTACAACCCTCCATAGTAATGGCTTGTAGCCTAACCTGTTAAACTCATCCAAATACAACTTCATGTCCTCCTTATGACAGAAGAAGCGGTCTATCCAAAGAAGGCCCTTTGGCCTAAGGACACGGTCCCAATCAAACAACACAAACTGAAGGAGTTCAATTCCTATCCAGCCATCCAAGAACGAAGTAGAGTGGATCATGTCAAGGGTATTGTCAAAGAAAGGCAATCTTGAGCCAATTGATGTGTAAAGAGGAAGAAGGCCTCTTAAGGCAATGACCTCATTGAAAGGAGCCCCTAAGTTTAAGGTACTAGAAGCAATGGTAACATTCTTTTCCCTCATGATAGAAGCAAATGTTCCTGTTGTCAGGCTAAAATCTAGGCCGATTCTGATCTCCTCTGGCTTTAACCCTAGAAATTCATCAATGGTGAACTCTGCTGATTCAGACTTGTTTGTTGGAGTATCCCACCCTTTTTTTGAAAGATTGAAGCAGTCCGAGCATTTGAAGAAGCCTCTTCGGTCCTTGGTTTCTTTGGAGACAAGGCAAGAGTAGTCTTTGCACTTGTAATTGTTCCATAAGATGTTAGCACCACTAGGTTGAGTCCAAAGGGAGGAGTTTATAGAAAATGGCTTGGTGTAGTGTGGAGGTGATTTTGTGAAGCATCTTCTTCTTGGTAATGGATCACATCCATGAACTATAAGCTTCTGAGCTATTTCCCAATCATCCGGGCATGTACTGTGAACCTTGTAACTCATAAACCGGTCTAAATTGGTGACCATATTAGCACAAGCCAACCCAATTGATGGAGTTACTGCTTCTACCCCAAGAAAATTCTTCTTCCCAATTAGCCTGTTTTGTTTTGGTGAAGTGTAATTGTGAATCTCACCTGAACTGAAGACCTTCCCACCCATAAACTGTTCTTCAGCTTCCTCGGGATCACTGAAATCTTCATCGACATTGCTCATCTCAGCTTTAGCAGGGGGAGAATTCCTGTAGAGCCTTGATAAGCTATCTGCAAGTTTGTCCAAAGAAATGGCAATGTGAAGCACCTGATCCGAAAATTTCGCAATTGCTTTTGAGTCTGAACTTTCATTATGCAGCTGCTCCAGTAAAACCCCCAGTTGGATCTGCAAACGAGAGATATCTCTGTGCAGGGAATGAGGCAAAACAATTTGGTCATGGGAGGTATTGGCAAAAGTAGCAAAAATGGATTGTGGATATGAAACATTGAAGCCAAAAATGAAAACTGTGAGGGGGCTGACAAGGAGAATAGCACATAACATTGCGGCAAGAAGGCATCTGACTGGCTTAGAGGAGCTTTCCTTCTGCATTTCTAAGAAGGGTTATTTTTCTTCCTTAACACTTCTTCTGGGGAAAACAACCATTTGAACTGTTCATTCAATCTTTCAAGCTGTTGACTGGAAGAGTGAAGTGGGATCTAATTCTCTTAATTTTCTATTGCGTTTTCAATAATCCCTAGGTGCATCTTACCATACTTTATAGTCAGTTTTCTTTGAACCTAAGTCACCCCTCGTAGCAAACCATCTTGATCTATGATAATATTAAACTAAATGTTTTGCCAACTTTCACATAAGTTTTCCCCATGCAGAGCATTTTGTACACAATCTGCATAAATTTGTTAGTTTTTTACATATTAAGTGAAATAAATTGAGATAATCATTGGCTTTATTCACTAATGAACAGACTGAATAGGGGTAATGGCCAGATTAGGTGGAATTAGCATTTGATTTCTCAACTATAGAACTTGGAAGAACAAGAGCGCTTTAGTTTCTCATATGGAACTCAATTAATACATAAACTCAAACAACATTTGAGGGTTCTTGTGCATAAAGCACTTGTACAAAAACGAAGAATCAACGGCTATAAGAAAGAAAGAAGAAGAAGAAAACAAGAAAGATGTTGATCGTTTAAACTCTTCAAGACCTTCTTCATAGGGGTTGAAGGGCTGACTTCCACTTCCAGAGTAATGGAAATATCTTTGTCCAAAATTGCGACTGAGAGTACAAAGAGATGCCTCAAAACTGCCCAAAACAAAGACAACAAATTTGTGTCTGTAACTTATCATCATCATTGTTTGTAATTTGTAAATGTAAGAGTCCACACTGCAAAAGCTATTGAAATACTACCTCTATTAATTACAAACATGGTCCTCATTTTCTTCTTCTTCACCTTCTTCATCATCATCATCATCATCATCATCATTATCATCTCTGCTTGCCTCTGCATATTCTTCAAGTGATGCAGAGGGGAACAAATCCCCAGCCTTGTCATCTTTGTTGGTTGCCGCTTTCACTAAACCAGTAGCTTTGCCTGCGTTCATCTGTTGCAGTACAATTTGAGCTTACAAAGTATGCAACTTTATTCATAGACAATACAAGAAGCTCAAAAAAACAAATGGGTTTCCATTAGAGAACATACCGCACGTATCAGTGTCCTCCTATCTCTTTCTCGAGCATTTTTTATGGCCTGCACGTTATAAGTTGATAAAACAAAACAAACCCATCAATCTCATTAGCCCATTTTTGAATGCAAACGCAATTAGAGAATTAAAAAAGAAAAAATAAAAAGAAAAACAAACCTCCTGAAGCTTTTTTTGCTCAGCTTCCACTTCCGAAGGGTCTTTTCCAACGATACGTTCGACACGGCAACAGCACTTTGCACAAACACCTTGTTCCTTGGCGCAAGCAGAACAGAGTTTATGGTGAGACTGACGAACGGCGCGCTTGGTACAACGTTGGCACTTGGTTGGCTCCGTTAGGGTCTTGTACTTGCCGTAACGGCGTTTCCATTCGATCTGCTCCTTACAGCGAGGGCAGACCCCCGTAATATCCGACAGCGGCCTGAACCGGCCTCCGACCTCCGTTTCGTTGATTTTGACGCCGAGGTTGGGCTTCCATGCGAATTTGTTTTGGTGCCTACCGTTCATCATAATTCCCTACACTTCTCAGAGCAAATACAGCTTACGATTTTGAAAATGCAAAGCAAAAGCAATCAACTGTGCTTTGGGAGTTGCAGAAATTCAATTCATATGCCCAACCCAAAAGAAAGAGAAGAAACTAGGGTTTTAGCGAAGGCGGAGAAGACTAACCCGATTTAAAATTTGGGTTTCCTGACCCGAATTCGATTTGGATTGGGCTGTCCTGAAAATAATTTAGGGTTTTGGGTCAATTTAGCTCTTGGGCAAGTAGACATAAAGTAGCCCAACAAATTTTGGGTTGGATTTTGAAATTAAAGTCATGCTATTTTCACATGAGGTAATACCATCTTTGATAAAGAATAAAGGGCATCAACAGTAAAATTAAATGTTTGAAAAAAAATAAAAACATTCTGATGTAGAACCCAATCAGAGCATGGCATGTAGGATCTATGGTTGGGAGTACAATGCTTGTATGCCGGCAATATCATCACTGTGCAAAGCCCTCTTAGTCTTTCCAGCAGAAACGTAGGTTCGTGCGTAGCCACCCACACCAAGTCAAATTGGTTCTTGCTTGGTGGCATGAAGCTCCAGTTCTCATCAGCATCCACGTGTAGCCTTCCATCTGTGGGCCAAAACCTTACCCGGCCCATCAAACAGGCTCCCGTCTCCATGATCACGCTGTTGAAAACTGATCCTAAGGACAGCAGGTGACCCCAGCCCCACCTCCTGAAATGTAAATATGGATTCCTTGGCCCACAATCCAAATGCTTGGTTACATGCCAGTGTCAAGGCCAACGGCCCAGATTTGGTTTGGGCTCCATGCTCAAATTTGTAGGTGGTGAGATGATGCTTTGTGGGTGGCCATTTCTGATTTCCAGAAGGCATAGTGTGAATCCATCTGAGTCCCATGCCCATGTTGACCATTACATTTTCGTTGACCAACCACACCTTGGAGTGGTAATTAGAATTTAGATCCATGGTCTCTGAATCAAGGTTACCTGTAATATTCAAATGATAGTTTCTTTGGAACACTTTTATTGCAGATTCTAAAAGCTTATCATATCCAACGGTTTTTCATGCCCTACCTATCAGTCACTACCTTATTTTTCAGACAACATATGTACATCTTTGCATACTGAGTTGTTTCAAGTCGCAATCAATCAATGTTAGGTGGGGGTCTTCCAGATCTTGCGCTATGCTTTTCACATGGAGATCATGTGTCATTTACAATTACCTGACTCTTTCATGTTAACCCCACTATATTATGCTTCAAAAATAAAAACCCTACTATATAATACAGAAAATAACCCTACATGCAAGTAGATGCTTTGTAATCTTACATATCAGAGATCATTTTCTGTGAACACACCCAAATAATGCAAAAACAGAACCAGAATACTGATTGGCTAGGCAAATATTATGTGCTGCACGCGAAAGATTTCTCTTCGAAGCAAAAACGGTTGGAGATAGGAGGTTGAACAGAGTTTGTATGGCCAAGTAACTAGCAAAATGTAAAAACTTCTCTTCTGGGATGGATGAGCAACTAGCTAAGGAGGCAATAAAAGCAGGTAGACCATTGATCTTGCGTTAATAGTCATGTATATGTTTTGTGATGTACATTTTATAGTGCAGAATGGTCTTTAGATAATTTTCTGTTATTTTACATCCTGGGAGTAAGTCCATATATACTTCTTCTTCCAATTCTCCAGGTAAGAATGCATTTTTGACATCAAACTGATGTAGTGGCCAATCGAAATTTACTGCATCCTACTGTCTTCTTTCCACGAGGTAAGGGCACGAGTTCCCATGTGACATTCTTTTGGAGAGCTCGCATTTCTTCATTTATAGCTTCTTTCCATTTTGGGTCTTCTAGTGCTTCAGTTACACTGTTGGGGACAGATATGTCAGCCAACTGCTTCACATAGTGCACACGTGACCCTGATAATAGCTGAGAGATATATAATTATTGATGGGGTATTTTCCTTTGGCTTTAAGATCTGCTTCATATTGTACTCGAGATTTGCCACGGTTCTTCCTTTCTAGAAGCTGATATGTAGGCTCTGTGCCTTCTGAAATCAAATCATCATGGGATATTTCATTAGTGTTATCAGTTTCAAGAAAAGATGTTACCTGAATGACTTCCCCAGCAGGTGATTGGTGCGGTACTGGAGCTGAAGCAGGTAAAATCTCATAAACCGGTTCAATTTTCTTCTCCTGATTTGACAGCGTGGAGACAACTTAAAGTTTTCCTCTGGCGACTGGTCGCTGTCTGCTGGCGACAGGTCGTTTTGAAGCAGGTTCTCTGTAGTTGAAGAACTAAGGGGGGCGACTGGTTACTTTGCACTAGTGACGGGTCATTTTGATGCAAAGTGACGTCCTGGGGGAAAAAATCGAGAATTGGAGCAGTCGTGGATTCTCGATTCTCCTATTGGGCTGTTGAAAAATATAATTCATGTTTCCAAAACACAACATCTATGGAGGTAAAGACCTTCTGACTAAGAGGATGATAACATCGATATGCTTTCTGATGAGGTGCATGGCCAATGAAAACACACTTTTCGGCTCGGGGATCCAATTTGCTTCATTGGTGATCATGTAAGTGGATAAATACAACATAGCAGAAAATCCGGGGTTCCAAGTTTGGGGTGGGAGGTGTTTGGATATGGTGGTGAAGTGTTTGAAGTGGTGTTTGGAAATTTATGATACTAGAGGGAATCCGATTGATAAGGTATGCTGCAGATACGACGGCTTAGCCCCAAAAGGATCATGGCATATTGGCACCAAAGAGAGAGGCACGAACGACTTCTGTTAGGGAGTGTAAGGGCATGAGCGTTGATGTATGATGCCATGATCTTGTAATAACTGGTTTAGATCATGGTTGAGAAATTCTCCGCCATTGTCAGAATAAAGAACCTAAATTATGGCATGAAACTGAGTCTCCATAATTTGATAAAACTGTTGAAACCTGGAACTAACTTCCCCTTTATTTTTGAGAAGGGAAACTCAAGTCATGCGTGTACAATCATCTATAAACGTGACAAACCATCGCACCCCTGACGAAGTGGCAATTTTAGCAGGTCCCCAAACATCAGAATGAACAAGAGAAAACAGAACCAAACTCTTATCTGAACTTAATGGGAATGGGACATGATGACTCTTGGCCAATTCGTACGTATCACATTGGAAGCTAGAAACATCAAGATTGAAAAATAATGATAAAAACAATTTCTTAAGATAACCAAACGAGGCATGCCCAAGACGTTTATGTAATAACCAAATTTTGTCTCTCTCCTCCTCAGAACGAGTTCCACTAGTTGTGAAAGCTTGATCAACCTTGACCTCACTATCTGGTGCCCAGTTCAAGTAGTAGAGTTTGCCCCGCCGAGTATCACAACCAATCGTCTTTCCTGTGAGGATGTCCTGAAAAACACAATGATTCGGCCAAAATGTTATAGTACACCCCAAAATAGTAGTAAGTTGCGCAACAGATAGCAAGTTATGGTCTAAAGATGGAACAAGTAATACATAATCCAGATGTGGGGAAGTAGAGAGAGATAAAGAGCCCTCCCTAACCACAGGGGAGGGGTACCATTAGCATTAGACACCATCAGCGGAGTGGATGATTTGCGACTAATAAGTTGGCCAAGATCAAATGTCATGTGATCTGTAGCACCCGAGTCGATAATCCATGCGGATTTTTGAGATGACGTATGAAAAGTAGAACCGTTGGTGGTGGCGATATAAGCATAAGTCCTGGTAGCCGGGTCAGCAGGATTGACCGCATGCTTCTGTGAGTCTGCAATAAGGAGGAGAATCGTAGAGGTTCCTGACATCGTAGTGGAAGTAAGATGTGATATGAGAATGTGAGAAACTGTGATTGGAGGAATTTGATGTAGGAGTTGGATTTGAGAGTTATCTATTTAGGGATTTTGATAAGAGGATTTGAGGACTTTAGATTTGAGGGATTTGGATTTGGGGAAAAATATAAGGAATTTGATTTAGAGTTTTGGATTTGAATATGAGAAATTTGAGATAAGAGTTGACAAACAATCTAGGATCGATTGCTCTGATACCATGCTAAAATATGAATATGGTTTGAGTACTTTGAGTTAGGTTTTATTCTTCTCCATAAGGAGGTATATATAGGAATTTACATGAGTGCTTTACAAGGAAATAGATACAGTAATCAATTAAGATAATATCTCGTAATTATACAATGATTTGTCAACTATATAGAATAGGAAAATAAATCCCTTAATTAATCAAGGAAATAAATCTCCTTGATTAATTAGGTGACTCTCGTCAATCTTCACTTACCCAATTGAAATCACAACCAAAGCCTTACATATGGGCACGAAGTACAAGATCATTCACCGCGATGTGAAGAGCACGAACATCTTATTGGACGAGAAATGGGTGGCTAAGGTTTCGAATTTCGGACTTTCGGAAAGACCCATATCAACCGTGTCAAAGACTTGTGAATTGTTCCAAGTCCACGGCCAACCCAAAAAAGAAGTTTAAGTTGTTATCAAAGTCTCTATTAAATTGACTAATGTTGATCAAGAATCTTGAATTTAGAGTAGATGCAGCCAAAAGCTTGACTTGGAAAAGTCCAAAACAAGAAGTTTAAGTTGTTATCATAGTCTCTATTAAATTGACTGATGTTGATCAAGAATCTTGAATTTAGAGTAGATGAAGCCAAAAGCTTGACTTGGAAAAGTCTTTGATGATCATGTGTATGTCCCCACTTGTGCAATAGAAATTCCAATCAGGGATCCACACACCCACACATAACATATCTTTAACTCTCCATATATATTCCTCTTATATCGAGAGGTCTCTCAGATAATTTTATTTGAAGGATACCATTTAGAAACTCGCACAAATTTTTTTTCAACGATCTAAATTATCTATTTTTTAAGTTTACATTCATAGATCATCCTTGCAAAAAATTAGACAAATCGGAAACCGTTTCAATATCCAATTGTGTCTTACAAAATCAATAAACACGATACTTCAAGAAAGTACTAAATTTTCAATAATTCAATTGATATCGGATTCAAGTGATTTTTTGTAAAGATGAACTTTGAATGAGTATCTACAAAATAGACAGTTTGAATGAATGAAATACAATATGGAATGGGCCCTACAAAAATGTTCGTCAAATAAGTTTATTTGTCAACCAAAATTATATATATACATCATGAACATGTATATAATAACCAAAGCATCAAACACACACCTTGATACAATTACCATGTTGTTATCTCAAGCTCCACCAGAGAAACTTCCCAACCTTTTGACCTTTCTATCTCCGAGTCTCTCTACCCACGTCGTTGATGACGAGATATGGAAAGGGCAGCAGCAGTGACACAGATTTTTCATGCACAAGACTTACTATATCTTGACTGATATGTTGATCCAAAATAATCTTTAATAATTTGAAGTACGTAGCCAGCCAGCCCCCTAATAATAATTCTTTGATTGAATAGAACCCAACCCAACCAGCTTGCTATAAAGCAGAGCAGCAGCCTTCCCACTTCATCCACCACCCACACAACACACCTGAAACCACCCTGTCTTTCTTACCATGAAGAAGAACGTCCCAATTCTTACTACTCAACTTTACCTTTCCTTGTTTCTCCACATTATCACCGGCCTACTCGTGGCGGCTAGAGATTCACCACCTATCTACACTCCGGTGGAAGATATCACGGTTAAATGTGGCTATTCCGGCAACTTATTAAATGAATATGATGAACGACATTGGCACGGAGACATCAACTCAAACTTTTCCCCCACAACTGGCAGTGACACATCCATGTTCAGAGAAGTACCTCATTCGTACACCGTCCACCAAGTGGCTTACACCACAGCGCGCCTTTCGCGCTCTGAATTTACTTACAGTTTTAAACTCACTTCCGGCCAAAAGTTCATCCGCTTGTATTTCAACCCAGTTTCATATGGTCCTGACTTTGACCGATCTAAAGCCCTCTTCTCAGTCAAAGCCAGTGGCTTTACCCTTCTCCACGACTTCAACACTTCAGTCACTGCCGATGCGTACGGAACAGAGACGATATACAGAGAGTTCTGTCTCAACGTGGAGTCATCAGAACAGAGCTTGAACATCACCTTCACTCCGAGTCCGAGACTAGCAAGCCCAGATGCGTATGCGTTTATCAACGGCATTGAAATTGTATCCATGCCCACCAATCTTTACTTCACTGCAGCCCAAAGATTTGGGGTAGGACTCGTAGGAAACAACTTCAATTTTCACATCGAAAACAACTCTGCTCTGGAGACGGTGTACCGAATAAACGTTGGTGGAAAGTCATTATTTTTCAGTGAAGACACTGGCATGTATCGCAACTGGGGAAGCGAGCAAGAAGAGCCCAAGTACTTAGATGATTTAAGCATTGAGTTTAGTGTTTTACCACAAAACACTAGTATTGAACTCGACTTTGCCGGAATAGCAGAGTACTATGCTCCAAAAGAAGTTTACCAAACGGGCCGGTCTATGGGCATGAACAAGACCATAAACAAGAGCTATAATCTCACTTGGAATTTTCCAGTTGATCCCAAGTTTTATTACCTGGTTAGGCTTCATTTCTGCGAGTTTGAACCTGACATTGTCCAACCCAGAGACCGAAACTTTCTAATCAACATAGCCAACGTTGTCGCTGAAGAAGAAGCGGATATCATCATGTGGAGTGGCGGAAATGGGAGACCAGTGTACCGTGACTACCTTGTGTTCGTGACATGCCCTGCAACTTCAGAAAGCCAGAGGAAAGTAAATCTCTCCATAGCACTGCGAGCAAACCCTTATGATTTTATGACGAATTTCAACGATGCAATCTTGAATGGGCTCGAAATATTCAAATTAAATGACACAAATAGCAATCTCGCCGGACACAACCCAAACCCACCTCCTATGTTGACCCCAAAAAAGGCGTTGTCGCCAAGCCCAGAGAGAACCAACACCGAGTTAACGCGGACTCCTATGCTTGCCATTATCGCCGGTGTAGTTTCCACCGTCACAATTGTAATGTTTCTTGGGTTAATCTTGGTTTTCAAGCAACAACAGAAACTCAAAGACTCCTGGTACTCCAGCAACAGAACAACCAACTCATCTTTACCGTCCGCTTTGTGTCACTACTTTTCCCTGGCGAAGATTAAAGCCGCCACCCGAAACTTCAACGATATTTGTATTATTGGGCGCGGTGGGTTTGGCAATGTGTATAAAGGGTACATCGATGGTAGGGCTACTCCCGTTGCAATCAAACGGTTGAAACCCGAGTCCTCGCAAGGGGCCCACGAGTTCAAGACGGAGATCGAGATGCTCTCCCAATTACGTCACCGTCATTTGGTGTCGTTGATTGGATATTGTGTGGATGAAAGTGAGATGATCTTAGTGTATGATTTCATGGACCGTGGGACCCTTAGTGACCATCTCTACCACAAAGATAACCCATCTCTTCTCTGGGAGCAACGGCTTGAGATCTGTATCGGGGCAGCGCGTGGGCTGCATTACCTTCACACGGGAGCAATGTGCACAATCATTCACCGTGACGTGAAGAGCACCAACATCTTGTTGGAAGAGAAATGGATCGCTAAGGTTTCTGATTTCGGGTTGTCAAAAATGGGCGCCACCACCATGTCTAACGCCTACATCAGCACGGTGGTGAAGGGTAGTTTTGGGTATCTAGACCCGGAATACTATCGTCGTCAGCAGCTGAGTGTGAAGTCTGACGTGTACTCCTTCGGTGTAGTATTATGCGAGGTATTGTGTGGAAGGCCAGCAGTTATGCGTATGGTAGAGAGGAGGCAGATGAGCCTGGCTGAATGGGCCAAGACTTGTCATCGCAATGGGACACTTAATGAAATCGTTGACCCATGCTTGAAGGGCAAGGTCGCAAGCCTTTGCTTTAATAAATTCGTTGAGATTGCGATGAGTTGCATGCATGATAATGGGATTGAACGGCCGTCGATGGCTGACGTTGTGAGGGAGCTTGAATTTGCTTTGAAGCTTCAACGGAGTGCTGACGACGATATAGACTTCAATATTGTTGAAAACAATATTTGTGAAGATGAGGTTGCCTTCATCAAAGACAAGGAGGGTTCTGGTGAAAGTGAGCAAAGTTGTGCGACCGACGAATTCATTAAATTGATTTTTGAGACAATCTTCTCTGAGATCAACAATCCGGATGAGAGATGATCTCGATGAGCAACAACATTTTTAATGAAATTAGAATAATCTGGCCACAATTAATGGGAGATGATTAATTATGAACATCATTTTTATTGAAATGAGAACAATCTGGCTACAATGAGAGCCTACCCTAAGAACATAAATATGGAAGTGCTTTATCTTTTTTTTTTCTTTTTCTTTTTTATAAATTTTTTATACAGGCAATATTCTACTTTAATCGAACCTAAACTACAAATAGTGGCGAAGCCAGACCCATTCTCAACTCTCTCTCTCTCTCTCTCTCTCTCTCTTGTTCTTCCCAGCCATTTCACTCTCCTTTTCTTTCCCTCTTTCTCTATGTAAATAATTTAATTGTGTGTATGATACAACAATCAGAACTTGATGTGTAAAATCTGTCATCTAAAAGCTTATTTCTTGATTTTTACTTTAGGGGATATTGAGAGGTTAGAAAATGATGCACAAGAAGTTCTCCGAGAACTTGCAATGCTTATGCTCTCATTTCCTTTATTTTTATATTTTGCAAGAGGGCCCCCTTTAACATCAATTCTTGGCTCTGTCACTGACAACGAGAAAGGAAATTCGAACTCGGGTATAGAGTGGAGAGTACATATGCTCTAACCAACTTGAGTAAGCCCACATTTACGGTGTGTTATCTCTTTAGCAAGTGCTTTTGCACTCCACAACTTCAAACTATTGCAAATTGGTTGTGCAATTTTGAACTAGTTGGTAGTGGGAGTTAGTAACACAACCCAGTATAAGCCTTCACAAAATTGTTCAACTTTCCGATAAAGGTAATTCTTCATATCCTCACACGATGCTTCACGTGTGGTGAATTGGAGGAGGCTGCCCTGAAAATGATTTGGGGTTTGGTTTTGGGTCAATTTAGCTCTTGGGCACGTAGACATAAAGTAGCCCAACAAATTTTGGGTTGGATTTTGAAATTAAAGTCATGCTATTTTCACATGAGGCAATACCATCTTTGATTAGTCTATGATCAAGAACTGCATACATAAAGGCATCAACAGTAAAATTAAAACATTGTGATATAGAACCCAATTAGAGGAGGTTGGGAGTAGAAAGCTTGTGTGCCGGCAATATCATCACTGTGCAAAGCTTGTATTCCAGCAGAAACGTAGGCATGCATATTGGCATTTTTAACCGTACTGTGTTGATTAGGCATCCACGTGTAGCCTTCCATTTGTGGGCCCAAAAGCATGGTCCAATACCTTACCCGGCCCATCAAACGGGGTCCCGTCTCCATGATCACACCGTTGAAAACTGATCCTAATTAAGGTCAGCAGGTGGACCCCAGCCCCACCTCCTGAAATCTAATTAAGGTCACCCACAATCAATATGCTAGGCCCACAGTCTTCCAAACCGTCGCCGTTTAGATATCCAAAGGCCCTGAGTTAGCTTCTGAGCCTGAGTTATCCAAAGGCCCCATTGCCTGTCCCTCTCCACCACCTTGAATTGACTGAACTGTAAAAGCATGAATTGCTAGAAGGGAAAATAAAACTCTCACAAGATTGAAAAGAAAGTTTGTCGCCATTTGTGCCTAGTTGGCCCTCAGAAAATTCAACACTCAAAAAAGGAATATTTCCCTGCTCCTGTCGTTTAATTATTTATACTACTGTATTAGGAGAGTACATGCATGCATGTATTGTACATCCCATTATTAATTGGAAAAAAAAAAAAAAAAATTATTGTGCATGAATAATATAACAAAAAATAAAATTTGGTATTTTTTATTTTGGTCCACTACTAACAAGATCGATATTATCTTCAACTTAATCACATATTTAGCAGGTGTGGGGTTTTATGCAAAAAGTCTTAATGTTATTAGAAGTAAAACTATTTATTATACGAGACTTTCTATTTTGTTAAGTTTCCGATATGAAATTGTGTATTCTTCAACACATGAACGTCTTGATATAGTGAAGGAAAATACAACAGAACATTGAACTTTACACAATTTTATTACGCTTGCCATTCATGAACCAGGTAACCTGCTTTTAATTCATATTTTTACAAATAAAAAACACTTAATCATAATTTATATAAAAATGTCATGCATTTAGTAAGTTCGAGTTCGAAATCGATGAACATAAATTTATCAAAACGATGCGATTTTGTTTTTGTTCTTTTTATTAACGGAAGAGGACCCATTCAAACTTCTCGGCACGTAAAAAAAAAGTTCCACTAAACTAGTAGCTAGTTGATGAATGTGATTTTGATTAAAACGACGTTTACCAACTCATAGCTGGAGACCATTTAAGGGGTTGTTTGCTAGTGGTGAATGAGACTTTTCTACTAAAGAAAGAATATATAATTAACTACGCAATCTCCGCTACTTGTTGTTTGGAAAGTGAGGTATGCCTAGAGACTTCTGCAGACGACTGAATTCGTCAGGTCCACTGCCCTCCTGGCAGCTGCTACTGTTTTTTATCGAGAATCTTTAATTTAGAAAACGTATGCAGACAAAAGTTTGACATGCAAGTCTTGGATCCATGCCTCCACTTCTGCTCAAGAAATTCAATAATATCACTACTCAAAGTTGAAGACAAGGCTGATTTAATCATCAAAATTTTGGGGCCCTGTTGCATGGTTGAAACAGTCTTATGTTACACAGGACAAGTGCTTAAAAACATGAGAATTCTTTCAAAATCAAAAATTTAATTATTCATTTTGTGTGAATTTCGTTTATTTTTTAATTCATTAATGTGAAATAAACACAATAATTCTCAATAGGTGAAATTCAATTCTTTATGAGAATTAATAAATACAACATCAATTCAAAAAAAAATCAGAAGGGTGTTTTCAAAAATAGTTTTTAAATTCAGAGAAAAAGAAAAAACTTTGTAAAATAGCAGAAGATGACAAACTTCTTTTGCATTTCCAAGCAATTTCTTCACTCACTTTTTTTTCTTCCCAAAAAACATATGTATCGTTGATAAAATGAAATCTTCACCAACCCAATTGACATGACAACCAAGGCCTCACATACCATAGATACAAGCAACTCACCAGGGGGCGTTGAAAAAAACAAACAAACAAACCGACTCTGATCTTTCAAACATCCACTCTCCAACCCCAAGATCTAAAACCCAGTTTTGCAAAGCTTATTCTCCTTGTGGCTAATTAGTATAGAACACAGCGTCATTAGGATTTCCATTTCCAATTAGAAATTAATTAAACAGGCAAGTTCTGTTATGCTTACAATAATAAACAGCAGCTTCCTTTGTTTCTCTTACAATCATGAAGAATCCAAGCAGCAAACACCTTCATAAATCAGTAACCATGAAACCCTTTCTCACTCCTCTGTTCCTTCCCCTGTTTCTGCACATCATCACCGTGCACGTGGCCGGTGATACTTCTCCTATCTACAATCCGGTGGACGATATCACCCTTCAATGTGGCTTTTCCGGCGACCAACTCAATCCAGCCGACACCAGAACTTGGACTGGAGACATCAACTCAAAGTTTTCCCCCTTTGAAAACCAAGCATCTGGCAGGCCCTCCATATCCACACAAGCACCTTCTTCCTCCTCTGTACCTTACAGCACCGCGAGGCTTTCTCTCTCTGAATTTACATACAGATTTCCAGTCACCACCGGCCAAAAGTTCATCCGTTTGTATTTCAACCCAGCTTCATATGGCCCTGACTTCGACCGATCCAAAGCCCTCTTCTCAGTCAAAGCCGGTGGCTTTACCCTTCTCAAAGACTTCAACTCTTCAGTCACTGCGGATGCTTCTGAGTCTGATACAATATACAGAGAATTCTGTCTCAACGTTGAGTCAGAACAGAGCTTGAACATCACTTTCATGCCAAGCAGAGCAACTGCAGATGCGTATGCGTTTATCAATGGAATTGAAATTGTGTCCATGCCCAACAATCTTTACTACACCTCTGCTCAAAATTCAGATGGAGTTAATTATATAGGCAGCGGAAACACATTTCGGATCGAAAATGACACTGCGCTGGAGATGATGTACCGATTCAACGTCGGTGGAAGATCACTGTTTTTCAATCTGGACACTGGTATGTACCGAAAGTGGTACGGCGAGCAAGATGAGAACAAGTACTTAGACTATTTAAGTTTAAAGTTTAGTGTTTTACCGCAAAACAGTAGCATTGAACTCAAGTTGACTGAAATAGCAAAGTACTGTGCTCCAGAAGAACTTTACCATACTGGCCGGTCAATGGGCAAAAACAAGACCATAAACAAGACCTATAATCTCACCTGGGAGTTCCCTGTCGATCCCAAGTTTTTTTACCTGCTTAGGCTTCATTTTTGTGAGTTTGAACCTGGTATTACCAAGCCCAGAGACCGACAGTTTCAGATCTACATCGCCAATCAAACAGCTGAAGAAGCCTGGGACATTTTCTCGCGGAGTAGTGGAAATGGAAGACCAATTTACAAGGACTACGTTGTGTTCATGCCTGCAGGCCCTGGAAGCCAGAAGACAGTTAATCTCTCTCTCGCACTGCAAGCAAACCCAAAAGATTTTATGACCAAGTTCAACGATGCAATCTTGAGTGGGCTCGAGATCTTCAAACTCAGTGACACTAGTCGGAATCTTGCCGGACCCAATCCCGACCCACCTCCTCTAACCCCACCAAAGATGTCTCCTAAAATTTCGAAGAAGAGTTCGACTTCTCTGATTGCCATCGTCGCCGGTGTAGTTTCCGGCGTACTTGTTTTAGTCTCCGTTGTCGGAATCTTCTTGGCTTTCAGGCGAGGAGGAAAAGTCAAGGACTCAAGCTCCAGCCACGGAACAAAGTGGGGTCCATTTTCTTTTTCGACGAACAAGTCAACCAAGAGTCGTAGCTCGTCTCTACCGTCGGATCTGTGTCGTTACTTCTCACTGGCTGAGATCAAAGCCGCCACCCAAAACTTCAATAGTGTTTTCATTATTGGCGTTGGTGGGTTCGGCCACGTGTACAAAGGGAACATCAACGTTGACGGTGGCGCCACCTCCGTTGCGATCAAACGGCTGAAACCAGAGTCATCGCAAGGGGCCCTTGAGTTCAAGACGGAGATCGAGATGCTTTCGCAGCTCCGCCACAACCATTTGGTGCCGCTCATCGGGTATTGTACGGATGAAGGCGAGATGATCTTGGTGTATGATTACATGGCACGTGGGACCCTCCGCGACCATCTCTATCACACTGATAATCCACCTCTTGCATGGGATCAAAGGCTTCAGATTTGTATTGGCGCGGCACGTGGGCTGCACTATCTTCACACTGGCGCGAAGTACACGATTATTCACCGTGATGTGAAGAGCACGAACATCTTATTGGACGAGAAATGGGTGGCTAAGGTTTCGGATTTCGGGCTCTCGAAAATGGGCTCCACCACCGTGTCCAAGACCCATATCAGCACGGTAGTGAAGGGTAGTTTCGGGTATTTGGACCCGGAATATTATCGTCGTCAACAGCTGACGGAGAAGTCTGATGTGTACTCATTTGGCGTAGTGTTGTGTGAGGTATTGTGCGCGAGGCCGGCTTTGATCCGTACAGTAGAGAAGAAGCAAATGAGCTTGGCTGAGTGGACCAAAGTTTGTCATCGGAATGGGAAAATTGATCAGATCATTGATCCAAGCTTGAGGGGTAAGATTGGAAATGCATGTTTGAATAAGTACGTTGAGATCGCGGTGAGTTGCATCCAAGATAATGGGATTGAACGGCCGTCGATGAATGACGTGGTGTGGGGGCTTGAGTTTGCATTGCAGCTTCAACAGAGCGGAGGAGGAGTTTTGAATTTGAGCGAGGAGAAGAAGGGTGAAGATGAGGAGTCATTAATGAATGCTGCAAGTGATGCAGGGTTTAGTTGTAGCTGGGAAGACTCGTCATCGGAGTCGAAGGTTAGTAGGGTGACCAAGAGTAGTAGTGATCACAATTCTTCAACCAACAAGTCTATGAAAGGAATGTCTGGGACAGTCTTCTCTGAGATTAACGATCCCAATGGAAGATGATTGCTCAACAATTTTTTAATGGAATTCATGTATATGTATGATAGTATATATGCTACAATTTGCAACTCAATTTGTAACTTTGTTGTTTCTTAAATTCCGTGAACTTAAAACTTTCTTGCAATTGGTGTTTTTATTTTATTTTTTTATTTTTAAAAATTTTATACAAAACATTAATGTATTTGTGTGATAGTCTTGTGACATTATATAAAGTGAGCATCGTTATTAACAAATAAAATAATCTAAATTTGAATAAGCCTAGTCTTGTCTTCTCAATCCTCCATTTTTCAGTAGCCAACTGATAAAAACAGGGCATCAACATGACAAATGTTCGAATTGATAGTGATCATCATTGAGAATGGTAGTTGCAACTTACTATTTCACATCAACACAAACAAAAATTAAGTTGGAAGGAAGTGCATTACGACCACACACATAAACAAGTTGCAAAAAAATTAGCTACTTACCTAGAGGATGAAATGCATATGCTTGAAATTATTTGGGCCCAACTATACATAAACAATGCAAGGGGTCATCATTTGGCCCGCGAGCCGAAGTGGGTAGTTCGAGGCTTGATGGGCCAAAGTTGTGTTTGGCCCAATGGTTAGACCCGCTCAACTCGACCCGTTTTAAAGTTGGATAGCGCTTAGTCTTAGGTTTTTCAACCTTTGGCCTAACCTGATAAGGTTTGCCCATGTTCCGGCCCAAGTAAGCCCGCTTATTACCTTCTTGTTTTTTATTTCCCCTTATATTGCCTTATCTTCATTCTAAACATTTAAGTAAATGTCTTGTCCTTTTACTTTAATTTGTTTTTATATTACTCTATTTACTTAAGTTTACAATGAAAATAAAGAAGTGCCTCCTATTTGAATTCAATAAAATAAAAAAAAACTAAAAAATCAAATCCGCAACAAATCAAAATATGAAAGTGCAACTATACATGTATTCCATTCCAAATTCGAATTAAATCAAATACCATCAAATCAAAGTCTTCTCTCTTGGTCTTTTATATATCTAAGACAAAGACTTTGCAAGTCATGTGTCCCTAGTCATCTAAGGCTCGTCACAGACTTTTCTAATAATCAAGACAACATGAGGGTACAATTATTACAATTCCCACTTTGTTGTTATCTCAAGCTCCACTAGAGAAACTTCCCAACCTTTTCACCTTTCTATCTCTGAGTCTCTCTACCCACATCATCAATGACGATATATGGAAAGGGCAGCAGAGTGGGGATCACATATGCTCTAGTTAACTTGGATAAACTCACGGTTGTAGTGCATTATCTCTTAACAAAGTGCTTATGCACTCCACAACTTCCAACCATTGCAAATTGGTCGTGGGGTTGGAATTTTGAACCAATTGGTAATGGGGGATAGTGACCCAACCCCTTATAAACCTTTACAGAATTGTTCAACTTTCTGATATAAGGTAATTCTTATCCGCACATGATGCTACATGTGTGGTGAATTGGAATGGGGAATGGAGGCTGCCGCCGATGGGGCGGATGGCTGCTAGGGATTGAATTGCTTCTGGCAGATAGATCAATTTGAACAAAATCAGCATTTGTTATATAGCTGAATATGAATTAAACTTAATTTTTTTTGTCCTTTGAATAAATATATGATTAATTATATTTAGCAATGCACTAGTTTGGATTTCAAATTATCAACCGTTATGTGCAATTTCATAGGCTAACTTATTCTTATGGACCATAACTTGCGATTTTAGGTCAACAAAAATAGAAGTTTGAAATGAGTGCATCATTTGGGGTTATTTCCAAGTATATATATGGGAATACCATCCTTGTAGATCCGTATGCAAATGCTTTCCTATTTCTTTGTTATACACGAGTGCTTAATTGGTACTTTGCAAACAGATTAATTTGGACGAGATCATGCCTCAAGAATATTAACTAGGCACGCTTTGGATGGGCGCATGCTTGAAAATAAGACAACGTATGCATTACAGTCTCCAATCTGTTCTCTTATTATCTTGTGCAAATTGTAATCCAAAGACTTGTTAATTCTTCAAGTCCATGGCCAACCCAAAAACGAAGTTAAGTTGTTATCAAAGTTTCTATTAAATTGACTGATGTTGATCAAGAATCTTGAATTTAGAGTAGATGCAACCAAAAGCTTGACTTGAAAAAGTCTTTGATGATCATATGTGTATGTCCCCACTTGTGCAATAGAAATTCCAATCAGAGATCCACGCATCACACATAACATATCTTTGACTCTCCCTATGTATGTATTCCTCATCGATCATGCGTAATAGATTCCTTTTCCTTGGAATTGTTAGAAAGCACATATATAGTTGAATGTGAAATGAACTTCAACTTTCTTAGGGTGGTCAGATTTTCAATTTTCTCTTTTGATTAAATATATGGTTAATTACATTTTACACCCTTGTGGTTTGGTTTAAAAAGTATCAACCATTATGTTCAATTTTTTATGATAACATATCTCATCAAAACTTAATCCTGCTACTTCAACTCCTGACCCCATACCAATCCAACTACTAATCTAATCCAACCTTACTTACCAAACATGACCGAATGCATATATGCTTGTAACTTATAAAAAAGCACCATCCTTTTGGTTCCCAAATGTTAAAAACATGACATAACGTGTAAACAAAAATAAAGCTTTGATCTTACTAAAGTGCATCAATTGGGTTGTCATTTTCCTATATATGTAGAATTACCATTCTTGTATCATATGCACGTGCTTTTCTGTTTCTCTTTTGTATACAATACAAGTGCTTAATTGGTACTTTGCAGTGAAATAACCTACTAAGAACATCTTCAACAGCCTCTTTAACCGCTTTGAAACTCTAAATTTCATGAAATTAAACTTTCTTGGAATTTGTTATACAAAACATTAAATGTATTTGTATGATAGTTTGTGACATTATTTAAAGTGAGCATCGTTATTAACAAGTAAAATAATCCAAGTTAGAACATGCGTTGTCTTGTCTTCTCAATCCTCCATTTTCAGTGGCCAAATGAACCATATTGTGCCCAGAAGTGTAAACTGATAAAAACAGGGCATCAACATGACAATTGTTAGAATTGATAGTGATCATCATTGGGCATCAACATGATAATGGGATTGAACGGCAGCCGATGACTGACATTGTGAGGGAGCTTGAATTTGCTTTGAAGCTTCAATGGAGTGCTGACAACGATATGGACTTCAATATTGTTGAAACCAATATTTGTGAAGATGAGGTTGCCTTCATCAAAGAAAAGAAGGGTCTGGTAAAAATGAGCGAAGATGTGCGACCGACGAATCCATTAAATTGATTTCTGAGACAATCTTTTCTGAGATCAACAGTCCGGATGGGAGATGATCGATTAGCAACAACATTTCTAATGAAATCAGAATAATTTGGCCACAATTAATGGGAGATGATTATGTAAGATGACTTATGTGAGTTGGCCACAATCAATCACTTACACGTATATATTAATTTTGTTTAAACTCTTACTTTATCTATAATTGGAGAGATAGTGTTAAGGTTTATTCAATATAAAAGAATCGGTCACTTCTCTCATAATACATGAGTTCTATAGCGTGCTTGACCTATTGATAGATCATTCCATAGTTGCCATGTCTTCTTCGCCAGAGGCGGATCCATTAAGACGCAAGGAGGTGCAGTTGCACCTCCCTTCGCCGAAAAAACCATTATAGGTGCTTCAAACTGCCCCTTTGCTCAACTGGTGTACAGATTACCTTATTTCCATTTTCTTAATTTATTTGTCCTTTTACTTTAATTTATTTTTATATTACTCAATTTACTTAAGTTTACAATGTAAATAAGGAAGTACCCCCCATTTGGATTCAAATAAAAATACTAGAAAATCAAATTCCTATCAAATCAAAATATGAAAAATCGGTTTTAGTGCAAAATACAATTTAGGCTAAAAATAATGGCTCATTAAGTCAATATATACTTCATACTAAAATCCCATAAAATCAAGTTTTCTTATTTAATGTGTAAGGAATAAAAGGCGCCAAAAATTATCTTGAGAAAATGATTATTCTGAAAAACTATTTTTCATACTTAATTAATTTTGCACCTCCGCTAAAAAATTTCTGGATCCGCCACTGTTCTTCGCGGTGTATAAAGCAATCAATAACTCTGCTTTTATTCATGTGTTTATTGTGGTAAACTTCAGTTATGATTACATGTGGTATCCGACTCTAACAATTAAAACTTTGAATTCACATGATTAATTAATTTATTTATTTTTGTCTAACCAGCTGCTTGGAAACTAGTTGTTTTAAAGAAACAATTCAATTGAGAGCATGAATTTTATTTTTCAATCTGTTGTTCCGCACAATTATCATGCTGGTACTAACCAATTGCAACAGGTCAAGAGTTTTTTGAAGTTTTTTTTGCAATGTTGTTTCTGATTGGAAAATGTAGATGTTTAAAAAACCATCACCAAATTGTTTATTGAGTTTGATTCAATTAAGTGATGATTATTGTATTTTTTTTATAACTACATTAACAAACACCAGGATTGATTGACTCATTCAATGTTTTGGCTGGCGGCTTTATGTATTTTAAAGTATTATAAAGAAATTATTATGTTTGTTATACACAAACTTGATCTGTTTAAAATTCTTTTGGACCAATTGAATAATCTACCAAAGTGGCTTATTTGATGTTATTATGAAAGTATTATGAAAGAATTATGAAAGAATTCTTTTGGGCCCCCTCTAACATCAATTCATGACTCTACCACTTATTACAGGAAAGTTATTTGAATTCGGATATAGAGTAGGGAGCACATATGCTCTAGCTAACTTGGGTACGTCTGCAGTGCGTTATCTCTTTAGCAAAGTACTTTTGCACTCCACAACTTCCAACTATTGCAAATTGGTTGTGGGATTGGAATTTTGAACCAATTGGTAATGAGGTTATTGACCCAACCCCTTATGAGCCTTCACAAAATTATTTAACTTTCCAATATAAGGTAATTCTTCATATCCTCACACATGCTTCATGTGTGGTGAATTGGAGTGGGGAAGGGAGGCTGCCACCAATGGGGCGGATGGCTGCTATGGATTTAATTGCTTCTGGCAAATAGATCAATTTGAACAAAATCAGCATTTGTTATATAGTTGAATATGAATTGAACTTAAATTTTCTTTGGTCTCCAGTCTATTCTCTTATTATCTTGTGCAAATTGTAATCCAAAGACTTGTTAATTCTTCAAGTCCACGGCCAACCCAAAAAAGAAGTTTAAGTTGTTATCGAAGTCTATTAAATTGACTGATGTTGATCAAGAATTTTGAATTTAGAGTAGATGCAACCAAAAGCTTGACTTGGAAAAGTCTTCGATGATCATATGTGTATGTCCCCACTTGTGCAATAGAAATTCCAATCAGAGATCCACACACCCACACATAACATATCTTTAACTCTCCCTATGTATATATATATATATATATATATATATATACATGTATCATGAACATGTATATAATAACCCAAGCATCAAACAAACACCTTGATACAATTACCATGATGAAACCAATTCTCAGCACTAATCTCTACTTTTCCTTTTTTCTGCACATGATCGTCGTCACCATATTCGTTGCCAGCGATTTGCCACCTATCTACAATGCAGTCGAAGATATCACCATCAATTGTGGCTATTCCGGCCACATATTCAATGCATATGATCAGCGAAATTGGACTGGAGATATCAACTCAACATTTTCACCCTTTGAACACCAAGCAATTGGCAACACATCCATATTCAAAGAAGCACCTCATTCGTACACCGTCCCACAAGTGCCTTACACCAGAGCTAGGCTTTCTCACTTTGAATTTACCTATAGATTTTTTAACCTCACCCCCGGCCAAAAGTTCGTCCGTCTGTATTTCTTCCCAGCTTCATACCCCGACTTTGATCCCTCCAAAGCCTTCTTCTCTGTCAAAGCCGGTGGCTTTACCCTTCTCCACGACTTCAATGCTTCAGTCACTGCTGCTGCTTCTGGGTCGGAGGAGACGGTATATAGAGAATTCTGTATGAACATTGAGGAAGAAGAAGAAGAACCTAGTTTAAGCATCACGTTCACTCCAAGCAGAGCAATCCAAGATGCCTACGCGTTTATTAACGGAATTGAAATTGTATCAATGCCCGTCAATTTATACTACACTCCACGTGGGATTCAATATGTAGGCAATGAAAACATCTTTCGCATTGAAAACAACACTGCTTTGGAGGCGGTGTACCGAATCAATGTGGGCGGTAAGGCACTCTTTTTTGGTAAAGACACTGGCATGTACCGCAATTGGAATGCTTATGGAGACGAGCAAATTCACTTGGAAGAGTTGAGTCTTAACCGTAGTGTTTTGCCGCAAAATGATAGTATCCAACTCCATTTTGCCAAAATCCCAGAGTACTCTGCTCCAAAAGAAGTTTACCAAACCGCTCGGGCAATGGGCAACGACACAGCCATAAACAAGAGCTACAACCTGACATGGCAATTTCCTGTTGATTCCAATTTCAATTACCTGGTTAGGCTTCATTTTTGTGAGTTTCAGGCTGGAATTTGGGAGATCGGAGATCAAGTGTTTCTAATTTACCTGGATAATATACCTGCTGAAAAAACAGCGGACATAATTGAGTGGAGTGGCGGGAATGGGTTTCCAATATACAGAGACTACTTGGTGTCCATGCAGCTTCCGAGCTCAACTGGAACTGGAAGCAAGGCGAAAGTGAATCTCACCATCGCACTGCAGGCAAACCCACATGATTGGAGGACTTTAATCAGCGATGCAATGTTGAATGGTCTCGAAATCTTCAAACTCAACAACTCATACGGCAATCTCGCGGGACCCAACCCCGATCCACCTCTTATGGACCCAACAAATACGACGTCGTCGTCAGGCCCAGAAAAACCCAAGTTGAGGAATACTCATTTGCTCGCTATTGTTGCTGGTGTAGTTTCCACCACAATTGCACTGCTCTCTGTTCTAGGGTTATTCTTGGCTTTCAGGCGACGACAGAAACTCAAGGACTATGATGGTTGCTCCACCCGCGGAGCAACCAACTCAACCAAAAGTCGGGGCTCATCCTTACCGTCCAATTTGTGTCACTACTTTTCCTTGGCGGAGATCAAAGACGCCACCCGAAACTTCAGCGAAATTTGTATTATTGGGCGTGGCGGGTTCGGTAACGTTTACAAAGGGTACCTCGATGGTGCGGCCACCCCCGTTGCGATCAAACGGCTGAAACCCGAGTCATCACAGGGGGCCCACGAATTCAAGACGGAGATCGAGATGCTCTCCCACTTACGGCACCGTCATTTGGTATCGCTGATTGGATATTGTGCAGATGAAGGTGAGATGATCTTAGTGTATGACTTCATGGATCGTGGGGCTCTCAGCGACTATCTCTACCACAAAGATAACCCATCTCTTCCCTGGGAACAACGACTTGAGATCTGTATCGGGGCAGCGCGTGGGCTGCACTACCTTCACACAAGTGCGCAGTACACCATCATTCACCGAGATGTAAAGAGCACGAACATCTTATTGGATGAGAAATGGGTGGCTAAAGTCTCGGATTTTGGGCTTTCAAAAATGGGAACCACCAGCATGTCCAAGACCCACATCAGTACAATGGTGAAGGGTAGTTTTGGGTATTTAGACCCAGAATATTACCGGCGTAACCAATTGACAGAGAAGTCTGACGTGTACTCTTTTGGCGTGGTGTTATTTGAGGTATTATGTGCGAGGCCAGCTTTCTTACGAACAGCGGGGAAGAAACAGATGAGTTTGGCTGAGTGGGCCAAGAGCTGTCATCGCGAAGGGACACTTGATAAAATCATTGATCCGAGCTTGAAGGGTAAGATTGGAAAAGCGTGCCTGAATAAGTTTGTTGAGATGGCGATAAGTTGTATTCATGATAATGGGATCCAACGGCCGTCGATGAATGACGTGGTGTGGGGGCTTGAGTATGCATTGCAGCTTCATCAAAAAGCGGAGAGAGATTTAGATTTCAAGGGTGAAGACAAGGTTGCATTAATGAACGATAATGATGCTGCACCTGCAGGGTTTAGCACGAGTTGTTGTTGGGAAGAAGAAGAGGCGTCGAATTCATTGAACAGTAGTGGGCTGGCCAAATTAAGCAGCAGTGACCAAAATTCTACTACTAACGAATCGATTAAAGGGATGTCTAGGATAGTGTTTTCTGGGATCAACGATACCGATGGGAGATGATATTTATTTGTATTAATATGTGCCTTTTTTCTTTGATCGACCTTGTAATTTGGTTTTTTCTTATATTCTGTGAATGAATTCATTAATTAAACTTTCCAAATAGATTAGCACCGTCTGTTCATTTTTCATGACAAATAAAATAAAACAAAAATGGAGTTCAATGAATTTGTAAAAGTCATGTACTTAATGTCACAAGTTCCACAATTTAATTTCCATTCAATTATTAAAAAATTAAATATAAATATTATAATTTTCTACTAAATTCTCATTCCACTTTACTCCAGTATTTATTGAACGGATATTGAACGGATTTGATTACTGAAGGGGAGGTGGGATTGGAGGGTCCCATGCCTTGCCCGGGCTGCCTTTTGCGCGCTGGAGGTCCAAATCTTGCTGGGGGGCCTATTGCCAGGGCAGGGTGGCTTGCGCTGCCCTTGCTCAAATGGTAAGGTGTATGATTGAAGTAAGTTGTGTGGTGAATGAATTAATGACATGTTTACTAATCCGTAATTGGATTAGGAGGAATTGAATTGAGGATGAATTAAATTGAGGATGAATTGAATTAAGGAGGAGTTGAATTCAGGAGAATTAGATTCCGGATTCCTAATGAAGTTGTTTACTAAACCATATGGATTGAGGGGAGTTAGATTCCGAATTCCTATTGAAGTGTTTACTAAATCATGTGGAATTGAGGTAGGAGTGGTATTAATTACTAAAATGTCCTCATTTTTGGGTTAAAGTAGATGACATATTTGGAATTTTGAAAATTGTGTGAGGATATAATGGGTAAAAAAAATGAATTCCTAATGGGTGAATTCTCCAGGAATTAAAATACCACATCCCATTCCGAAATTGAATTCCTCCAAAATCAGGAATTCAATTCCTAATTTTGTGTGGGCCCCGCTTACTTTTCAATTTCTTGATGTGAAGTAAACGAAAGAATTCTCCATAGGCGAAATTCAATTCCTGATTAGTAAACACACCATAAATATACACAGACACATGAATCATGATCTCGGTGGACGTGGACCAGGCCAACCAAATAAATGAGTGGTTTTTATTAAGTTCGTGGGCGAAGGGGCAGAAAGAAACTGGCAATATCCAAGGAGGAAGGTGCCAATGGAGCTTGTCACATGCTTTAACTTGTAACCATAGAACGTGCAACTTTGCTAGTCGCTTTTAGTTTTTCAAGTGGTTGTTTGTACAATTAGCTCGCAACTTGCATGGTCCAAAAATTGATTGAATACAACAGCTAGGCCAAGTGAAAGAGTAACACTACTCTTGGATAGTCATAGTGTAGTGGATGTGGATCCATATCGAATTCATTAGAAATATGGGATCATCAGTCGTCGTAGGTGTTTTTGTTATTATGCTGACCACAGCGATGGTGTCTCAGCTGCCCAGCACAAGCCATTGCCTGATGAACAAGAGCAGCAGCAGCACTGGCTCCTTCTCTAACTGGTGCATTAATGGGAGCACCCACCAATATTGCCAGCAGCTTATTATTCCACAGGAGGAGGAGGACGTAGATCAGTTGGAGTCGGAGGCTATGAATATGATCATGAAGCATCTGCTGGTGGTGGATGATTCACATCACGAAATTAGCGACGAAATTAGCAACAGAATGCTGCTTGTCCGTCATGATAGCAAAATTACTCAAGAATCGTTTATAAAGTACAAGCCGGTAGTTAACTGTGGCAGAAGACTACTAAAACTATATCCTCCTTTCCCAAAAAGGAATAAGGGCACGAGGCTTTCTTCCGAAATTTCGGCAGAGTCTCCCTTGTAGATTGGACTTTTCTCAAATTTCCAGCCTATTAAAACACAATTAATATATCCCAACAGCAGCATGCACAATATAATAACATGGAATTCACATAAACGGCCTTCGGCCTTTAAATAATCCGAAGTAAAACCACCAACAAAGCTCTTAAGTCAAAAAATGAAATTAAACCATGTATTTAATGAACTCAACTAGTTTACGCATACCCACCATAATTAACCCCAAACAACCTCCCAATGTTCATCATGCGGTATTTAACAAACAAACACAAACGCAAGTAGATTAAGGACTCGGTCTAAATCATACAATGATCCAGAACGGGTTCCAAAACTGTCTTGCTCACAACCACATTTCAACAACACTCACTTAGTCAAATGGGAAAATGAAAAATCAATCAATCAAGCCTCGTTTTCAAACGAGTTTAATAACCATTGAAAAAGTCGAAACTGAATTCATCTAAAGACCAAAATAACTTTAGTTCGCAGCTGCACCTAGGTAAGACCTCTGGCTACCTACGTACTCCTTTTATGAGGGATCAAGCCACACGTAGTTCTAACATCAACAGCCACGACTCTAATAATATACAATCTTTTTCCTTTTAAATAAAACTAACGAATGACTTCAGATTCCTTATTATATCAAATTCGACAAGGCAACCTCTGACCACTTTATGAGTTTCTTTCTTTTATCAATCTTTTCCGCTCAACCATACCCTATTCAAGGCGTATGTTGCAAAATAGTAACTCCATATCCAGGACTTAGACATTCATACTTGTGCAAGGTAATTACAAAGCACAAACTCAAGAATCTCAACCCGCAAACAAATCCTTATATATAAGTATTTAATATATATAAATATAATTATACCCACTTCCCACCATCCTCATGTACCAGGGACAACAATCCAATCCGGGGATCATTTGACTAGACCACATGGAGGAGTCCTCAACAACCATGTGGCTAGGGAACGAGCCGTTCAATTGGGGGACTAACTCTCAGCCAGCACGTACAGCCGAAACCCTTAAGACTTGTACGCCTGTGACAAGTCCTACGCGTGCAGACTACCTAATCAAGGGTCTATGGTAACACCCCATTAAGGTATGCCCAGGGTTCCCAAACCATATTGATAATTCCAAATATCCATTTCGATTCCAGAATCTGTATCCAAGGAAGCCCACATGCCTGAAAAACGCCACGTGTGGGTATAGTAACCAGGGAAGGTACATATGATGGTGGAGTTCATAACCCTTATAACCATATTATAAAAAGCAATGTTCCCTTCCTTATTTCAATTGTTCCAAATATTTATTCATAGTATAGACAATAAACTCTCAAGCATATAATCCATATTCAGGGAGGTACATAAGGTAGTGCTAATAGCACTCAAACTAACATTCTAAACTCACATCTTTCCAACATCTAACAACACCACCCCAAGTACCCCACACATAATCAACATAGATAGCTCTTTTTCAAAATATTATATATATGAACTCAAGATACTATCAAGTATGTCAAAACCCACATATATCACAAATACTTTACAAAAATGATAAATTTAACTATTAAATATCAAATGAATTTCAATAAACCATTAAATTCATATGCATAAAATTTCCATCACAAAGCCATGCTATTTATTTGAAAACAATGTACACTCACTAAAATCATAGCCGAACCCAAAGCTCACTTTCATAACTCACCCAACTCAATTAACCCATATTCATTCATTCCATAATTTCAATTATTAAAATAATATCCAAGAATTTTCATACGATAATAAAAACAATCTCAAAATCCCAACATAGTCAACATAACTCAAATAACGGTCGAGACTCATTAATAAAGTCGTTCTAGTCCTCCTTGAAGGGTGAAACTATCTCGGAAGACTCACGGTTAACCAAGGGGTTAAACTACCTAAACTTGGTCAGTCGGGCCAGCGAGACCCACGACCTCTGTTTTACGATCCAAAAGTTCCTATGGGTTCTACAAGGTTTAGGATACACGTTCTGCAAGTTTGGTCCGAATCGGACATTCGAATCGCTCACGATCACAGGATCAGACAGTTATCGTAAAACACAAACCTTAAGTTATTGAATCTGAACATCCGGGCTCCGATTCAGGATCTGTGAAATCCTACACGACCCTAGGAATGCCTAGACGAACATATACTAAATTGGAGTCGATCCAATGGTCCGAACTTGTCGAACCCAGATAACGCCCAATATGCGACATCCGATTGATGATCAAAAGATAACCAAATTCAAATCCGAGCATACCGTCGTGCTCGGGACGACAAGAGGGTTATTTTAGGACTCTAAGACAGACCACCACATGGCCCACGCGCCACCACACGCACTGGCAGCGCGTGGGTGTCCATAACAATTTCTGGCGACCGGAAAAACTCCAAATCGCGGTCAAGACCTATATTTATGCGAAGAGCACACTGAGTGGGGCAACTTTTGTTCTTGGACCTACCCCAAAAAGTAGCTTGAGGTGGCGGGAATCATGGGCCGAAACCGGCCAAAACTTCTATCGCTTAATTGACAACCAAACTGCAGAAATTGATCCTAAATAACCCAACTAGCAGCTAGATCACAATGAGAGGATGGAAAAGCATACCTAGATTGCAAGATTTGGTTGCCGGAAACGTCCAATACATGCTTCAAAGTTAGCTACTCAAAGAAACAAAATATCAGAATTCACATAACATAGAGAAACCGAAATCATCACGCTTGTAGAAACTGAAAAATCCATTCAAACTTGTTTATAGAATTGAAATTATGTTTAGGGCTTCAAGATTAAGCCCTAACTAACAAGAAATTAGTTACTCATGTTCTTGGATGAACTCAAAAATAAATACATAAGAACTGAAAATTAAAAGAAGAAAGGAAAAGAAAGAACTTGTTGGCAGCTTTTTCCTCTTGCGCGGTTGATCTTCTTAGGACGTGAATTCTTTGTATCGGGGCCTTGACTGGCCTTTTATATCACTTATATCAGAGTTCTAAACCCTAAAATTGACTGAAAAGTCGTCTAAAAAGTCTTGGTTAACAAGGAATCCAAATAGGAAAGTAAAGATCACAATTCCAAACTCCATAGGAAGATACAGCTCAGCCTAATTGTCACATGATTTGGATATATTTGGCCTTTTAGAAAAATCATTAAAAATATATTTTAGAAAGATGAATGTCTTATATTTCCAACCGTATATAGCACATAACTTGGAAAATTCGGGAAAGCTTCCGTTTCTTCGCATTCACATAACATGTACGAAACTGTCCTGTCTGCACGTAGGCTAACTTTACTTGTAATACTGTACCAATTGGCTTTCATCTTGAACTTCAAGATGTTAGCTTTCATCTCCAATTGTCTTGTGCTAAAATTCCTCCAAAAAGTTGATTTTTCCTTAAAAACCTTCTAAGAGTGCAGAAAAGCTAAAAATTAGAAAAGTAAAGTAATAAGTGTGAAGACTCGTATTTTTAAAAATATATATATATATTTTGCTGTCTATTTAGTTATATATTTAAATTGATTAAATATATAGTTGTTTTATCATTGTAATAATTATATGTATTTAAACAATTAACTAGCTCTAAAGTGGACGTGTAGTTTGTGTTTTATCAAGTTACTTTTTCCTTATCAACAACCCATGACTTGGAGTTAGCACGTGGAGGTTTTACATGCATTCTTAGTAATAGAATTTTGGTAGAGCAACACGTAGGAACCCATTTTAACTTGAGGTGGCTTGTCCAAATTCATCCCATTGACACATGCAAATACTTAGTCTTTAAATATAGTAGATACTTATATTTCCTTGGAGAATAAGTAGGTTCTATTTCTTGGAGAATAAGTACACAGGATCTCTTTTAATTGGTTAATAGTTGCCTCAGTTATTAGACCAATAAGAAGCTAATAGCAACCAAACTTCTTCTAGTATAAATAGGCCTATCCGTTGCATCTTGTGAAAAACACACAAACCTTGTGTATTAATTGAGGTTACACATTGCATGCATCGCATGCAAAGAGTTCTTGAGAGAGCACTACTACAAAAAAGCAAAAAGACGACGGTAAATCACCGTCGTGTATTCGGTTTTTCAATAGTCGTGGAATCTACCGTCATCTTTTCCCTCATAAAACACGACGCTAAATTACCGTCGTTGTTAAAATATACAACGTCATCAACAAATACAAAACGACGTCTTTGTACTGCAAAAAGATCTAAAAAAGCAGTCGAGGATGAGAATAGACGACCAACTCTCTAAAAAAACCGTCGTTAAAAAGGAAAAATATGACACATATTAACAGAACAAGGCCGCAAGATAGACATACAACGACCAAAATTAAAATAAGACGCCGTTAAATATCATTTTCACGACAATAAAAAATATGACGTCTTTAAATACATTAGAAGACGACGTTATTGATACCTACTACGTCGCCTATATAAAAACAGCCGTCGTAAAATAAATTTTCCACTTCGATTTTTCTATAAAAGATGACGTGGAAATAATTGTCAGTGTCATTATTTACGACGTATGTATTTATAGAGTAGACGTTGAACAACGAAACAATGTAAGATCCCACATCAAACCAACGGAGAGGGGGGTGATGTGCCTTATATGGCACACCCGCATCCATCTAGCACGAGGCCTTTTGGGAGCTCACTGGCTTCGGAGTTGTAAGAACTCCGAAGTTAAGCGAGTGGGAGGCTGGAGCAATCCCAGGATGGGTGACCACCCTGGGAAGTTGCTTCGTGAGCTCCCAGAAACAAAACCGTGCGGGCAGTGAGAGGAGGGCCCAAAGCGGACAATATCATGCTACGGCGGAGCCGGTCCGGGGTGTGACAATTTGGTATCAGAGCCACTCTGCCGTGTGGTGCGAGTGTGCCGACGAGGACGTCGGACCCTTGAGGGGGGTGGATTGTAAGATCCCACATCAAACCAACGGAGAGGGGGGTGATGTGCCTTATATGGCACACCCGCATCCATCTAGCACGAGGCCTTTTGGGAGCTCACTGGCTTCGGAGTTGTAAGAACTCCGAAGTTAAGCGAGTGGGAGGCTGGAGCAATCCCAGGATGGGTGACCACCCTGGGAAGTTGCTTCGTGAGCTCCCAGAAACAAAACCGTGCGAGCAGTGAGAGGAGGGCCCAAAGCGGACAATATCGTGCTACGGCGGAGCCGGTCCGGGGTGTGACAAACAATGTCGGTTACAAATATATGAGAGTCGTATTACAAAATTTATATGTCTTATTTTCAGAAACAAACAACGACGATAAATATTAGACGTTGTTAAATAAAACAACGTCGAAAACAAATAAAAACAGACGTGTTTAGTCTGCTAAAGTTCTAAGACATACAACGACGACAACTAAAACACTACGCCGTTAAATATAATTTTCACGACAAGAAAAAATATGACGTCTTTAAATACATGAGAAGACGACGTTATTGAAATCTACTACGTCTCTTATTTACAAACAACCGTCGTGAAATAAATTTTCCACTTCGATTTTTCTAAAAAAGATGACGTGGAAATAGTTGTCAGTGTCATTATTTACGACGTATGTATTTATATAGTTGACGTTGAAATGCGAAACAACGTCGGTGGCATTTATATAGTCGACGTTGTATTTATATGTATTCATTACTCACGACGCACTTATTAATATAGACGACGTTGAACTTCTAAATAATGTCGGTTCCAAATAAATGAGAGCCGTATTACAGAACATATAGACGGCGTTGATTATGATGAGAGCCGTATTACAAATAACGTCGTTTAATTGATATTAGACGACGATTATAATGAATTACCGTCGGAATTCATTTCGTTCCTCTTCGTTTATAAAAGAACTTGCGACGTGGAAAATGTATGATGACGTCGTATTTTTTAACGTTCAGATTATATATCTCATTTTTTAGACGTCGGTATTATGGGATTGGAGTCGTGTTATTTTGAATTACATGACGGTTCTTAATCCTTCCCCGACGTGATATCCTGAATAATTGCTTCACAATAGCGTCGTGGTTCTTCATTGTTACGTTGCTTTAAGACGTCGGTAAATATGCTGAATAACTGGTTCACAATAACGTCGTGTTTTATTTGAACGTAGAAAGTGAAGAAATCACATTACAATATATTACAAAATTAATGTCATACACTGCCAATTATATAAGCATCATTCAATCCATATATCTTCACACCCATCTCGAATATTTTGACCACCTAACTCACCCACCAGTTCATCAAATGTGTCAACATTTGGCATCCCTCTAGTAAATGGCTCACACTCAATTATCACATCACCTAAGACTTCATCACCAATAACATCATTATATTCTCTATTAGGCATTGATAACACTACCGACCAACCACGATGCATCGGGTCGTCAACAAAAAATATTTGTTTGACTTGAGAAGCCAAAACAAATTGGTCATTCCTATGTCCAATTTTACTCAAATCTACAAGGGTAAATCCAAGTTCGTCGACTACAAGACCAGAACTATCTATCCAATCACACCTAAAGACTGGGATTGTAAACTTTTGGTAGTCAAGGTCCCAAATTTCTTGAATGACACCATAGAAACCCATATTTGAGAGAATTGGGTTTTTATCCTTGGCACTAGCAACTTGCATGGTATGTGCAAGTAAATAAACTCCACTATTTTGAGTTGTCCGCACATCATCTTGTGCCTTGATATTGAATTTAATATCTTTAATAAGATAGCTCCTATATAATGGCACTGCCATGTTTGGACCAGCTGCTAGCCACCTTAAATTTTCTGATAAGCCATGATTGTCTTCCTCAAGTTCACTTTGAACCTGCAAATTAATCATATCTTAATTCAATCTAACATAGAAATAAGAAGAAAATTAAAAGAGAAATATGTTATTCAACAACATATACCTTGAAGCGTAGCCATTGAATGAAAGTGCTATTGTGCTTATCCTGCAGCTACTTTGTTCTCTTTCTAAATTTTGGATAAGCAGTCTTGATGTGGATCATATGTTGCCTACATGACACGAAAAATTCAAGCATTACGGTCCCAAATATATAAGATAAACATAAGAAATAATTTAAAATGGAAACTTAAAGAATAAAACTCATACGTACTCGATATAAGGTAGGACTTCCTCCGTATTCTCCAAGACATATAGATGTGCTTGATTCAACAGGTCCTGATCAACTACGCTCACTGTGCAACCTGATAATGGCTTTGAAACTCCCATCTTTTGGCTTGAAGGCACTCCAACTGTACTAACATCAGATAAATGCTGAGTATAAAACTCTACCGCTTCTTCAGCTATATACCGCTCAGCAATGCAACCTTCGGGACGAGTACGATTCTGAACATCTTCAGCACTTTCATATATCTTTCAAACGGATACATCCACCTAAAATATACTGGCCCACATAGACGAACTTCTCTGACAAGATGTACTACTAGATGAACCATGATATCAAAGAATGAAGGGGGAAAGTACTTCTCAAGCAAACACAGAGTAACTACTACATCTTCTTCCAACTTATCTAGCTTGGAAACATCAACAGTCTTTGCACATATAGCATTGAAGAAGAAGCACAAATGAGTTATTGCATACCTTGCAAGCTTCTCCAAAACAGAACGAATTGCCACAGGGAGCAATTGTTGCATTAAGGTATGACAATCATGTGATTTAAGGCCAAGAAGTCTTGAATCTTGTAAAGATACAAGATTTTTAATATTTGAAGAATAACCTTCAGGAACCTTCATACCATAGAAAGAATTGCAAACCTCTCTCTTCTCTGCTCTTGACAAATTCCAAGGCCCAGGAGGCAAACGAGTACGTCTTTCTCCATACTCGGGTTGCAAATCAGTTTTGGCCCCCATGTTCAATAAATCTAATCGAGCAGCAATCCCATCTTTATTTTTTCCAAGGATCTCCAGCAATGTACCAATGATACTATCGCAAACATTCTTCTCAATGTGCATAACATCTAGGGCATGCCTCACAGGAAGGTATTTCCAATACTCGAGATCAAAGAATATTGATTTCTTCTTCCAACAAACTTTGTCACCATTTTCAACCATATGCAGCACTTCTTCTCCGGTTAATGGCTCGAGAGGTATGCCATATTCAGGTTTCCCATTAAAAGCTGCACGTTGCCTCCTATATGGATGATTGATTGGTAACCATTTTCTTTGCCCAATGTAACAAATTTTGTGGCCATTTTTCAACCTGTGACTAGGTGAATCATCGCCGCATATTGGACAAGCTTTATATCCTTTAACAACACAACCAGATAAGTTTTCATAGGCGGGGAAATCATTAATTGTCCACATTAATGCAGCTCTGAGTGTAAAGTATTCTCCATTATGTGCATCATACACTACTCTAATCCCATCCCACAAAGATTTTAAATCATCAATCAAAGGCTCCAAGTAGACGTCTATATCATTTCCGGGTTGTTTAGGACCGGAAATCAATAAGGTTAACATCATGAACTTTCGTTTCATGCACAGCCATGGAGGGAGATTATATGTAACTAAGATAACCGGCCAACAACTATATCTGCTACTTATAGAACTGTGGGGATTGAATCCATTAGATGAAAGAGCCAATCTCAAGTTTCTCGGCTCATTACCAAACTCAGGCAATTTATCATTAAGAAGTTTCCAAGACGGGGAATCCGCCGGTTGAGACATCTGACCGTCAATTGATTTTCTAGCAGCATGCCAAGTCAAACTCTTAGCTGTCTCATGTGATTGAAACATCCTTTTAAACCTTGGAATTGGAGGAAAATACCACACCACCTTCGCTGGCACACCCTCTTTCAAGATTGAATCTTTGCCTTCCTTCCACCTTGAGATACCACAAGTAGGACAATTAGTTGAATCCTCATACTCCTTCCTATACAAGATGCAATCATTGGGGCATGCGTGCATTTTCTCATAACTCAGCCCCAATGCACACAAAGTCTTTTTAGCCTCATACATAGAGGTTGGTATTGTATTTCCTTCTGGAAGCAAATCGCCTTGAAGTATCAATAATTTTGTAAAACAGACATCACTCATCCCATGTTTTGCCTTTAAATTATACAACTTCACTAATGCCGATAACTTCGTGTACTTTCTACAACCAGGGTACACTGGTTGATCTCCATCCCCAATCACATTGGCAAACTCATACGGATCGGAACCAATATCACCAAAATCATTATCATCCATATCAATTTCTTCAGACACAAAACTGTACCTACTATGGCCATCATCTTCTTCAACATTTCTACTAGCATTAGTAGTTGCTTCCCAAGGTTCTCCGTGAAATGTCCAATTCTTATAGCTTTGGTCAATTCCATTAAAGTATACGTGATCCCTTATAATTCCAACCCCAAAAAACTTCAAATTAACACATTTAACACATGGACAACGGATATGTGTTGTAGTTAGAAGATTTTCTACAGCAAAGTTCAAAAATGCTTCCACCCCAAACTCATATGCCTTCGATCTTCTATCCGAGTGCATCCATGACTTATCCATCTCCGACACTATAACCTATTATCTATAATAAAGTGAAAATACAGGCAATGACCATCACTATAGCAGATTATACAAAGATCTAATAGCAAGTAATACACAACAGAGACGACGGGTTTTAAACAAAAACAGACGTATTTGGCATATATAGACGACGGATTTTCAACAGACGTCGTCTAATATAAGTAATACAAATGACGGTTTATGAAAAAACCGTCGTGTATAAGTAATACAACGACGGTAGTTTAAAAAAACCGTCTTGTAATCGTCGTCGTATGCCTAAAAAGGCGTCGTGTCTCAGTTTATTTTCAAGAACCCAAAACCCATTAAGAACACAACATATATATGAAACCAAGCAAGAAACCAACATATACATGAAACCAAGCATGAAAACAATAAATCCATTCCCAATTCAACATAACATAGGGTGATTAAAAGATCCGAAAAAATTAAATCCATTCCCAATTCAACATAACAGATAATGTAATCCATAAACCCATTAAACAGAAAATCCATGAACCCATACCTATAAGCACATTATTAACAGATCGCAAAGCATATGCCTAAAACCCTTTAACAAAACAATCTAATATCATTCAATGAATTTACAAGGGGAAGATAGGGTTTGTACTTACAGGTTGGACGAGCTCACAGATTCGACGGAGCCTGGAGAGTGCAACTTTTAATTAGAGCAGAAGTGAGAGAGCGAAATGTTATGTTGCGCGAAATCTGAAAATTTTAGGGTTCAGGGTTAGAAGTATAAGAATAAGAGCCAAATCTAAAAAATTTAGGTCGCGCGAAAATTTTTAGAGAGCGCGCTCTTTAAAACGTCGAAAGAAAAACCATGGCGAAAGTTCTACAAGAACCGACGTAAATGTAATATTCCACGACGGAAACACTGAACGTAACGCCGTTTATTTTGACGCTTCATTTTTCGGATTAATTTTAAATTTATTTTGAATATTTTGATATAAAGACGACTGAAAAACCACGTCGGGGTTAAGAAATTGAAGACGTTGTAAATTATAATAGACGACTTACATATTAAAATGACGTCGTTTAAAGTATAAACCATGTCGGATATTTTACTGCACGACGTAACATATGTATTCCACGACTCAACCACCGTCGTTAAAAATTAATACCCTAAACCCTTAAAACTAAATTATATAATTTAAAAAATTAAGTTTATAAAAGGGTTTATGGTTTTACAGCCTAATATATACCCTAGACTACCCAAAAATTATACTTTAAAAATATACCCCAATAAATAACAACCCTAATCTCTAAACCCTAGACTCTAAACCCTAAACCATAAAACTAGAAGTGATTTTATGACTCATCAAAATAATTTTATTTTGGATGGTCATTTTAAATTTTTGTTATTCAAAATGAATTTTTTCAAGGTTTAGGGGGAAGAAAATATATCAATGACTTCATAGGAGTTGACTTTGCATTTTTCTGATTTATTTTAAATTTATTTTGAATATTTTGATATAAAAATAATAAAATATTCTTATCACAATAACAAACCACGTCGGGGTTAAGAAATTGAAGACGTTGTAAATTATAATAGACGACTTACATATTAAAATGACGTCGTTTAAAGTAGAAACCATGTCGGATATTTTACTGCACGACGTAACATATGTATTCCACGACTCAACCACCGTCGTTAAAAATTAATACCATAAATCCTTAAAACTAAATTATATAATTTAAAATTTTAAGTTTATAAAAGGGTTTATGGTTTTACAGCCTAATATATACCCTATACTACCTAAAAATTATACTTTTATGTCGGATTTGTTTAAAATGAAACAACAAAAAACTACGGTTTTTCACTTTATTAGGTCGTTGGAAAAGTATTACACGTCGGTTACGCAATTTGTATGTTTGTTTTTTTTTAATTTAAGAAAACCTCAACAAATTTTTACATTATATATTATAGACAAAATTTATACATTATACATCAATATCAAGTGTTCAATAATTTCCCTATTCTATGTGAAGGCAAACAAACTCTGCCCATTCATTCCGGACTTCATCAATTGCTTCTTGGGGGTATGGCGCTTCCTGTTTTCTCTTGGCATACTGCATAAACAATGACTATTAGGGTTTATAAATAAAAAGAAATTCAATCACAGACGACGATATTTTTCATAACCGACGTAGTATATCTATTCAACGACGGTAATTTTACATGACCGTCGTTGATAATACAAAAAACGACGTAAAATGTATGAAGGTAATTTCTTCTTACCTTCTTCTCAAACGCCAAGGAAGGATCCATGATGATGTCCCTCATGAAGCGCATCACATAATACCCGCATTCGACACTGCTGGGTTGCTTTGGTGTGCCTGACAGAGTTTTCCAAATTACTGCTTTACGGCCTGATCTGGCTATGTGAGAATTATATATTTTTATAGCACTGTTCACGATGTTTTTGCCCTCTTCATCGACCACACGATTTCCGGGTAGAGGATCTAGAAAATAGACGGTTTCCCTCTTTGCTCTCACAATCAGCAAGATCCAATGACGGCTGCACAAAATTAATATAAAAACGACGGTTATTTACAAAAACGACGTATTATAATATTTCACACGACGAAATAAAGTAGCAATCGACGACATTATATATTTATCACGACGATAAATAACTACCGACGTGGTTAGTAGTTTCAAACGACTCAATAAAATAAAACACCGACGTGGTTAGTTTATACGCTGTCATTTATTGAAAATCATAAAAACAAAATCCTGTTAAGGAGACTAACCCTGGATTGTAAGGCATCATGAAAATCTGTTCACCATCAGTCTTCTGAAGTCGAGCTGCTACCAATCGTGATCTGTCAGCTATTGTCCCAGAGTTGGCACTAACTGTAGCAGGGTCGATAAAGCCAACCATGCTGCACATATTTGCTTGTTTCAAAAGATCATGTAAGTACCTAAATATATAAAATAATATAAACAAGTCAGCACAAAAAAACACACGACGGTTATGTATAACAAAACGACGTATTATAAAATTTCACACGACGTACTGAAATAGACAACGACGTTATAATATATTTATCACGACGGTACATACTAACGACGTGGTTAGTTAGTTAAGACGACGCAATAAATAAACCAACGACGTATTATTTTAGAATGACAAACCTCATATATACAGCAATCACAGTAGCTCATATTTCTTCCGTGCTTGCAAATTGTGTAATATCTTCAGGCAAGATGAAGGTATCGCGTTCTAGACCAAACACCTCCTTATCAATTGTAAAGTTCATGGTCTTATCCTGAGGTACGAGTGTCGTTTCCACATAACGACAAAGGGATTTTAAAGAAGATGGCGCCTCCATATTTGAATAATCAACAACTTTAATAACCTGTTTAAAGAAATAAAAAAAAATGACGTGGTAATTCAATAAAAACGACGGTTTAAGGAATAAAACGTCGTCTGAAAAGAATTTAAACGACGGTGAAAAAACCGTCGTGGTGAACAATTTATTACGTCTTAGAAAAAAATTCCGCCGTCTAAGTTGTAAACAAACGACGGTTTAAAGAAAAATATCGACGTCTGAAATTTTTAAAAACAAATAAAAAAGGCAAAGTTATGTGAACATACCTGGTCGTCATGCTTTTCTTCATCTTCTTTCTCCTTTTCATCTTGTTTTTCTTCTTTCTTCTCTTCATCTTTTTTTTCTTCTTCCTTCTCTTCATCTTTTTTTTCTTCATTCTTCTCTTCATCTTGATTTTCTTCATTTTTCTGTTTTAAGTAATAAAGAATGTAGAGAAAGTAAAAAAATTAAATTCAAACGTCGTGGTAAGACAAAACACAAGACAGTATGTAAGAATTATGGACGTCTTAAATTATTAAACGATGGTAAATAGTAAACGTCGTGGGATTTATATATTACGTCGGGAATGACTAACACCGTCGTCTAAAAACCACGAAGTTTTAAAAATAACGACGTTTAATGGCGTGTAAAACAAGTAAACTAAATACGACGTGGTATTGAAATACAAACGACGGTTTATTTTTAAAATCGTCGTGGTATGTATTTCAAACGACGGTTTTATTAATAATAACGACGTCTAATAGTTTTAAAAAAAAATAGAGAATTCAAAGTTCAGATATGTTACCTTTTCTTCCTGATGTTTCCCATTTTTGGCAGTATCATCCTCAAAATGTAGGGATGTCACATCACCTCCAGAGCAGCTTGCTTTGTCAGACATTGGATTTTTGGGACTTTGGCTAATTCTTGGTTTAAGCATGCTTGGATCAAAATTGGGAATTAATTGGGAAAGCTGACTCAGGAAATGCTCCCTCTCAGCCTCTACCAATTGTTTAGTTCTAACCTCCATCCTTAAAGCCTCTTCCCTTGTTTAAAACATTTCGACGTAGTAATTTAATACAAACGACGCGAAAATGAACCACCGACATCTTATGCTATAATTACAGAAAACAGAGTAGTGATTCCTGATTTAGACCTTTAACGATGTTTTTTAAAAACTTTCGACGTGGTAATATCATTCACACGACGCAAAATATAACATAAGACGTAATAAGAATTATTCACAGTTTAATAAAAATTTAAAACAGAGTGAGTAGGCTTACAATTAATTTTGCTTTCTCTGCCACCTTTGGATCCGGGATGTTACCATGTTTGTCCTGTCTAGCTCTCTTCCATATGGTAGATCGATCAATTTCTACCCCAGGCATGGTTTCCTCCAATTGATCCTCCAAACCAGCATATCCTTTTCGAGACAATCGATGATTGTACTCAAGTTTCTCCCTAATCTGTGCATGTTGAGAATGCACAGACTCAAAATCTTTGGATAACCTTGAAGCTACAAAGGCATTCCATTGTGCTTTCTCTATGAATTTATATGTTTCAGGGGTTGGCTTAATCTCTCCCTGTCATTGGTGTATGGAAGGATATAATGCCTCGTTAGTGTAGACTTGAAATCCTTCCATTTCTTGACAGCAGAAGCTAACACAGAGTTCTTGCCCCCTTGACCTACCACAAAAGCAATGTCAACTGCTTCCCAAATCTGCTCCTTTATATCCTTGGGGATTTGAGCCCATTTCATGTCCACAAGTGAAACTCTGGAGCGTGCCAACACACCAATGTAGGACTGCATCTCACTATGTGCTTGGTCAATTCCTTTCCCCCTTTTATTGTACTCAAAAATTGGCCTGAGTTTCTGAAGTTTTTTCTTCACAACACGAGGCATTGTGCTCATACCTCAACCAGACTTTGAATCATCAGAGATTGTTGTCGTGCTGGTTGGTTCTGTCTCAGCAGATGATGAAGCAAACTTCATCTTCTTCGAAGACTTCTCTTGAGGAGTTACCATTCCAAGCTCCTTACCTCCATTTTTCTTAGAGCCAGAGTCCTTACTTTGGTCTTGAGAAACCATTTTTACAGACAAAACTGCAAGTGAAAATATTTCAGGAAAAGATTAAGAACACAAACGACGGTTATTAATAAAATAAGACGTATGATATGATTTTAAACGACGCAATGAAATAATCTCAGACGTAATAAATGTTTAAAACCAAGGTAATTAAACAACGACGAAATAATATAAAATAAGGCGTAATAATAACTTATTACGTCGATATTTACCGGATGGCGTGATAATTAACTATAAACGACGAAATATTTATATAACGTCGTGGTATTGATGTTCACACGACTTCAATAGTAATATACCGTCGTCTATATAAGGATCCAAAACCCTTCTTTTTTTCTCTGTGAATGTTTGATTGCAGATTTGATTTTTCTGAACCATGGTTTTTGTTTTCTAATTTGATAAAATACAAGGCCAAGAAAGAAAGTTTTGGAATCTTATATAGACGACGGTATTTTAATATGATGTCGTGGTATTAACATTCACACGACGTAAAACAATAAGATACTGTCGTCTATATTAGATACCAACCCTACTTTCTTTTTCTTTATATTTTATCAAATTAGGGAAAAACAAAAACCATTGTTCAGAGAAATCAAACCTGCAATTAAACAAGCAAATAAAAAAAAAGACTATAATTTTAAAAACAACTTTGTCAATTTTCAGACGACGCTAGAACGACTGACGAACCGTCGTGGTCTACATATTTAACCACGTAAATAAGAAGCTACCGTCGTCTTATTTAGTTGAGGTAGTTGTCTTCAAAGTTGGAAACTTTCCCTCTGTCTGTATATTTTATCAAACTTGGAAATAAGTAAAATGATTTTGGCCAGAAAAAAGGTAAAAAGATTTTTCAAACAAAAAACGTATGAGCATGCATAACAGCAACCAAAATAGTGAAAATGAAAGCTTACCTTTTGCGTGCAATGAAAGCAAGAAGAAGACGATGTTTAAGTTCAGAGATGACGAAGAAGACGAAAGGAAGACGATGAGATACTCTGACAGTGCTCTGACAAGGAAAAAAGTCAAAAAGTTTTCTCTGGGAGATTGAAATTTTTAATCGGGTTTGGAAACAGTGCATGTGTAAGTCAGGGAGACGAAAAGTTGCTTACATATAAAACCATTTCAAAAAAATAATACGGCGGTTACATATAACTACGACGTATAAATTACAAAATACGACGGTACATTTAACTTCGGACGTGGTAAATAAATACGACAGTAGTGTTGTAGGTACCGTCGTAGTAAACTCAAAAATTAAAGTACATAAGTAATAACTCGCGTCATGGTAGATTATTTAACACGTCGTCTTTATTAATGTACCGACGTGGATTTCTGTAATATACGTCGGTCATACCGACGTTGATTTTATAATTTAAACGGCGGTTTTTTTGTAAGGACCGCCGTTGGTTTTAAAAATTTATTCTATAAATTTGTCGCTTTCATTCATTTTCGGTTTACATTTCGGGTTCCAAGTTCTTCCTCTCTCAGAGACACTGTCTCTCACATCTCAAAGACAATAATTTGGATGTCTTTCTCAAAGAGAAATTGAGCTTACTCGCATCAAATCTATGTCCACAAGAAGAAGCTTGTCAACTAGCCTTCTCACTTCCTTGATCAAGCCTGATAGGACACTTAGTGCTTCTGAATACTCCTTGCTTTCCATCAAAAGAGATGCAAGCCTGGCCTCCACTCGCTGTCGAAGGAAAGTTCGCTTCTCAGGGAAATCTGAAGATCAGATGTGCCTGATCCTCTGCTTGATTTTCTTGGCTAAGAAGATCCGTCAGATTTGTGATAGCCTCTTCCTTTATCCGTAGAGCTTCAGAAGAAGAAGATGGGTTTCAAGAATGCGATAAAGAATAGAAATGGCTTCAGATGGCCTCTAAAGCATGAGCAATCGAATCAGTAGTTGCTGGGAGATATGATGAAGACATTGTCAATGCTTTGAACTATACAAGTCCTGCAGAAAGATAAAGGACCAAACTATTAAAGAAACTGAAACAACGGCGGTTTTCTGTTCTACCGTCGTCTTTTCTCGTCGTCTATATTAAGGTAAGATGGCGGTAGATTTATAATTACCGACGTAGATTATTTTGTTAAACGTCGTTAAGTGTACTACAACCGACGTGGATTTTATTTTTAAATTATAAATAGAGTTTTTTTTTCCCGAATTCTTTCAGTTTTAGTTTTCAATTACAAAGCGTGATAAATAGATTTTTCTTTCCCGAGGAAATTTAAAATGAGGGAAATTAATGTTCTAGAATTTGTAAACTAACACGACGCAATATTACTAACCCGAGGAAATTATAAATAGATTTTGCTTTCCCGAAGAAATTTTAAATTAATTCAGTTTGAAACAACGACGGTTTTTTGTTATGCCGTCGTTTTTAACTAACACGACGCAATATTTGTTTTACGACGTGGAATCTTTTCATTTAACGTCGTTAGGTTTAATATAACTGACGTGGATTTGAATTTTTAAATTATGAATAGAATTTTTTTTCCCGTGACCTTTCAGTTTATTTTTCAATTACAGTGCGTTATAAATAGAGTTTTTTTTTCCGGAGGAAATTTAAAATGAAGGAAATTAATGTTCTGGAATATGTAAACTTTCTTTTTTGGATGACAGATTTAAATAAAATAAGAATATAAAAACAACGACTATTTTTGTATTACTATCGTCGTTTTTCGTCGTCTTAAGTAAGACTAAGACGACGTAATATATTTGTTGAGCGACGTTGATTTGTTTTTTAAACGTCGTTAGGTATAATATAACCGTCGTTGAAAATTGTCTCTCTGATTGCAAATTTGCAACGACGTTAGGTATAATATTTGTAGATACACAAACGCACACACATCATCACTTCCAAAAAATTGTCTCTCTGATTGCAAATCTGTGAAATCTGTTAAGATTATGATGTGGAACAGAGTTCCATCTGGTAAGATTTCGTAACCCTTGGGATCTCAGACAAATCTGATTATGTCGGCGGTCTTCTATATAAACCGTCGTGGTTATTTCAATTCTTGTCATTAAGTAGATCTACTGACGTAGGATAAGAAAATCAAAGAAAAAAATAGTTAACAAAAATTCTTATTAAGACGACGGTTTAAATTAAAGGTACGACGTATAAAATGAATAAATACGACGTTAAATTTTATTGTACGATTTAAAGATAACGTCGTAGAACTATACGAGAATGACGTCGATATATTTATATTTTCCGTCGTTGTACATTAATTTAATACGGCGATATTTTGTATTTTAAAGCCGTGAATTTGTTTGTAATTATACGGCGTCTTATACGAAAACCTCGTCGTGTTATTTTATGAGTAAAAACGGCGGTTTTTATTGAAATCGTCGTCTTTACTTTCTACGTCGGTCGATTCATAACTTCTGCCGTTCTTTGTTGGCATTGATTTTACACTGCAGAAATCTGTTTCAAATAGACGTCGGTTGTTTAATTAGGTACGTCGTTGTTTTTTAATAGCCATTTGAATCTCCATTTTTTAGTTGTCTAAGGTTGTATTACACGACGGTGTTTTTAGAACCGTCGTCTTTTTAAAAATCACGACGGTTTTCACTTAGACCGTCGTTGTTTTCTGGTCGTCTTTTTCACTTTTTGTAGTAGTGTTTGGTTCGCGTAGGTTCTTTATTTTTCTTTGTTAAATCCAACCATATAAAAACTAAAATATGGATTAAGAGTTGGAAAGTTATAGGTCAAAAATGGGACAGAGGTCGAAACTGGAAAACCGAGGAAGTTCATAAATTCGTCTATGACCTAAAATGAGATAAAATTGTGGTATCCTAGTGATACAGAAGTGATACAGTGGTGATACATAAGTGATACAAAATGTTGCTTGTGTTTAATATCCTGATAGATAACTTGTTTTGAAAATATAAAATTAAATATTAAAGTAATATAAACTTTGACAGAATCCATATTTGCTTCAAACTTTCTCAATCAATAACAAAATTCCAACGATACGCCTTCTTTCTTTTTGTAGCGCCACAATTGATGATCAAGCATGATTTTCCATATTTAAACCCAAATTTTCTGATTTTGAATTTTGTTCATTTTCTAAATTTCCTTCGTAGGAACAAGTTTATAATTTGTCCTACATCATTTCTCTTCTAATTAAGTACGTATCCCAAATGTTAAAAATAGAATTTCATAAATAAATAAATTTTAAAAAAATAAAAAATTCGGTATAAGTCCAAAATCAAAAATAGAAGTTGGATGTAATCCCCATATTTGTTGTTGTTGATACAAGTCCTTTGACTTTTGTGCCACGTATGATTACAATTATTATTATTTTTTATTTATATATTATTATTTTCATTTTTAAATTACTGTCATGCCTCTAAAAATTAATTAAGGTAAGAAATTAATTTTTGTCATAATAATTATGCTATTGTCAAAATGATATAAACGGAAAATACTGCCACAAATCACGTCTCCTATAAGTTTTGAAATAGCTATTATATTTCAATCATGCTCCTATATGAATGTTGGCTTTCTTTCTATTGTGGCTTTGTATTCTTGCACTATGACAACTTGTACACAAGGTACATAAATATTCTTTTACTCTTTGCCACAGCTTTTGTGACAGAACTCGCCCCGAATTCCTCAAAACCCGAGACGAATCCTATGGAGATTCTAACATCACATTGATGACGGGCCCACTTACTAATACTATAGACTCTTTCCCAAACTAAAGAAAAGGGGCACGAGACTTTCTGCTGAAATTTCAACAGAGTCTTCCCTGAAAAATGGGTGTTTCCCAAAAAAATTTCAACCTGCTAAAATACAATCAAAATCATCCCAACAGCATCATACACAAGATAATAACATGTAATTTACGTAATAGGCCTTTGGCCTTCAAATAATTCGAAACAGAACTACCAGCAATGCTCTTAAGTCATATAATACATTAAACAATGCAAATAATGAACTCAAACAAATTTATGAATGCCCACTGTAATTAACATAAAATAACTTCCCAATTTCCATCATGCGATATTTAACATCCAAACACCATCGCAAGTAGTTTAAAGCCTTAGCCCAAATCGTACAACAATCCAAAACGGGTTTCATACCTGTCTTGGCTAGAAACACATTTAAACAACACCCACTTAGTCAAACTAGAATATGAGTTAGTCAAACTGAAATATGAGTAATCATTTCAATCACGCCTCATTTTCAATCGAGCTTCAGGACCACCAACAGAATCAAAACTCAACTCATCAAAAACAAAAGTAAAAAGACTAGATCCAAATGACTAGATTAAAATTTCAGAAATAAACTTTAGCTCGAGGCTGCACCTAGGTAAGACCCCAGGCTACCTACATACTACTTTGTGAAAGATCAAGCCACACGTAGCTCTTATTACAAAAATCACAGTTCATATAACATACAATCATTTTCAGTAATACTAATAAGTTTATTCTAGAATTATCTTTGCCCTTAAGTTTAAATCACATCATACCAAATATAATCCTTTTTAAACATTAATCTTTTCTCGACATATAGTATAATAATCTCTTTATCCTCTTCCTGTTACTTTACTACACGTCGGAGAGTCCAACACCACGCGTAGTAAAGTAATAGTAGCCCAAGTGTACAAATCATTTACCACACGCTGTAAAGTCCAACGCCACGTGTAGTAAAGCAATCAGTGTCCCAATGAGCTCACACGCCGGAATATCCAACGCCACGTGTGACCCAACCAACCATGTTCCATGTGCACAGACTGCTTTATCACACGTTGGATAATCCAATGCCACGTGTGATAAGCTAATAACATAACCATTTATGCCCATACGCCAGATAATCTAACACCACATGTGGGTACCATAATCAAGGGAGGGTACTTAGCGTGGGGTAATCCCAGATTCACATAACCAAACAATAAGGTAGCCCATCTTATGTTAATCTCTTGTCATTTATTTAATCCATATTCAAATTAATTATAAGCCTCATTAACCGAAATACCCCTTTACCAACCTTCAGTAAACCATTTCGATTTTATTCAAAACACTAATCAAATACTTAGGAATAAACAATCTCTGAAAATTCCCTAAGACAAGATAATAAAATCCAAAACACCGTATCTTACACCAGAGTTACATAATCTTTTATAAATAATATTAATGGCACTAATAATAATAATAATATTAATATTAATAATAACAAAATATAAACGGGAAGTCTCTTGTGACACGAGACTTCCCGTTTATATTTTCCCAAATTATATATATATATATAAATACTATTCCCTTCCTAAATTAAAATTTTCCAAATATTTATTTCTAGTATAGAAAATAAACTCTCAAGCCTATATTCCATAAAGGCCCAAAATAATTCAAATAGAAATCAAAACTTGTGTATGCTTAACTTCCATAAAATACTATATTTCATAATTAAAACAATAGACTTTCGTAAATAATCCGATATCACCCAGTCCATATACTTTAATAATAATCATAATAATAATAGTTAATGATAAATAACAACCTTTAGAGATCCCATATCCTCATTAACCCATATTAAATCAATTTTCAATCCAAAACTCATTATGCAAGAAATTCCATATTAGAATAACGATGTACACTTAAAAACAAACATCCATTTATTTACTAATAATCATAGCCGAGACCCAAGACTCGCTTTCATAACCCATCGGCCAAGTATCTCATACTCATCTATTCCACAACTTCAAGTATCAAACTAATAATCCAAGAATTTTAGTCAACATAACTCAAATAATATTCAAGACTCCTTAATAAGGTCGATCTAGTACTCCTCGAAGGATGAGACTACCTCAGAAGACTCATGGTCAACCGAGGGGTCAAACTACCCAAACTGGTCAATCGGGCCTCGGGGCCCACGACCTCAGATTATCGATCCGAAAGTTCCTAAGGATTCAACAAGATTTATTAGACAAGTCCCGCAAGTTTGGTCTGGATCGTTCGCGATCGCACGATCGGATGTTTATTGTTTAATGCAAACTTTAAGTCGTTGAATCGGCGTATCCGAGACTCTGATTCACAATCCACGAATTCATACATAATCTCATAAATGCCCAAATCAACACATATTAATTTGGAGTTGATTCAACATATCGAACCCGGATAACGCATAATGTGCGATATCTAATCAATTATCAAACGATAACCAAATTCAAGTCCAAGCATACCATCATGCTCGGACGACATTGAGGTTATTTTAGGACTCAAGGACCAGCCACAAGGTGGCCCACACGCCGGCAGCGTGTGAGTGTTCAAAGTGATTTCGGTGATCAAAAATTCTCTAAACCGCCGGTCAAGACTTATGCCTACATGATCAGGACATTGAGTGGAGCAACTTTTGTTCTTTGACCTACCCCAAAAAGTGACCAGAGGTAGCTGGAATCACGGGCCGAAACTGGCCAAAACTTCTATCACTTAATTGACATCCAAAATGGGGAAATTGATCCTAAATAACCAACCAGCAGCTAGATCACATTGAGAGGATGGAAAATCATACATGGATCGCAAGATTTGGTTGCTAGAATCGTTCGAACGAGCTCCGAAAATTTTATGTAAAAATCTGGCCGTATTTCTACAAATTCCTGCGGCGGCGTTGGTTGTCGGCGAGGCAAAGATAGGGTGGAACAAAGAGAGGAGACCACAGTGGTCCTTTTGGGACCCATTCCACCCAAAATTGTGGCTGGCTAAACATGGCTGGTTGTTCAAAAAATATCGGGGGTGGGGTTCTGTTCGCGACGAGGGAGAGTTTGAGAGAGAGAGAGAGAGAGAGAGAGAGAGGTTCTGATATTCAAAAAAAAAATCAACGTTGAAAAAATTACAATTGTGCCACTGAGCTTCTCTTAGTCGCAACTCCTTCGTTCCAACTCTGATTCGAGGCCACTACGTGTCTACGAACTCATCTTGGCACGATCTATGTAATGGTGTCAAACATTCCCTAGAATCCTTCCAATTAAAAAGTGACCAAATTACCCCTACCTCTAGGGACAAAATTGAAATTTCAAAATTAATTAAATTAACGAATAATTTTATTTTGGGTCAGTGTGTTACATTTTGTTATTCACTGATTTTGTTTGTTTGTTTTCCTCTTTGATAATACAATTCCTCACTGATATTGTTTGTTTGTTTTCTTCTTTAATAATACAATTCCTCATTGTTTTACTTTTTATTTTGTTTAGCTCACTTTTTTTCTTCACGTTTTTGTTGCTGTAAAGTTCATTCCCACGTAATATCTTTAATTAAGATGCAATTAACCATTAACACAAGTGGAATTTGTGTTTTCCCGCCATGTCATTTTCGATTCCTTTGTTTCTTGATATTTAATTATCTTCCAGTTTTTCCTTTTTTTTTTCCATGTTTTTGTTGTGGTGTTTTACAATTATTGGTTGTCTCACTCAAATTCACACATTTTATCTAAATCTACATGTTTATCAAGTATAGTAGAGTATACTACTTATGTGGTAGGTACATTATGTTATATTTACCTAGTAATTAGGTGTATGATTTTATATTTACCTAGTATTTAGGTACATTATCTTATATTTATCTAGTATTTAGGTACATTATCTTATATTTACCTAGTATTTAGGTACATTATCTTATATTTAACTAATAATTAGGTATACTATATCATATATACCTAGTAGTCAAATAAATATTCGTTGGGAAGATATCATCAATAATTCTCCTACTTTCACTGTTTTATATGAACTTCTTTTATGTCATGACGGCAATAGAAGTATTCAAAATTCAAATTTTGAAATCTATTTAGAAGGAAAGAACATTAATTTGGATTTTCAGTTAATATTCTTTCTTTATTTTTCTTAAAGGGTAAAACTGACATATGAAAAAATTAATAAAAGTCAATAGACCCAAATATACAGCAAAAAAAGTGTGTACTAAATCTAACGATGACTAGGAATTTTAGGGCTCGTTTGGTACACAGGACTGTCTTGGCATGGACTATGCTTAGGGACTGGCTTGGCTTGACTTGGCTTGGTCTAAGTTGGATAACACTTATCTTACGTTTGGTGTATGCTTGGATTAGGACTATAATTTTTTTATTTTTTCAAAAATATCTATATATATGTATTTTATAATATATAAAATATATATGTATATATACAATTACATACATATGATATATACATAGGTGTATATATGTATATTATAATATACATGGGTATAATACATATACATATATTTATATATATGTATGTATATTATAATATATAATATATATATATGGGTATGTTGTAATAATAATAATATACATGTATATACGTGTATATACGTATAGTATATATGTATGTATATATACATATACATTATATATATTATAAAATACATATGTATATATAATATATGTATAATATATGTATATATATTATATATTATAACATGGGGGTGGATCCGTGGCACCATGTTTTTGACACAAGTTTTGACACAAATTTTAAACCCTTAGATTAGACTACAATAAATGGCTGAGATTAAATAAACTAATTCTTTCAACTTAAAATAATTATAATTTAATTTAATTAACTTTGCTATTCAATTTTCTCTCTCCACATTTATATTTTCACTTCTTCCTAAAAGCATCAACATTCTATCTCACGACATCTTCTTCTTCTTTTTCATGACTTTCCCTTTTTTTTACTTCTCTCTTCTTTTTGCCCACACACTATTTTCCTCCATAACAAGAAACAACGAACCCAACCCATATAGCAAAATCAAATACCCAGTAGGGAAGATTGACGTAGGGAGGAGGAAGGTTGATCTTTGTAATTTTTTTTTTCGTTTTTTTTTTCTGGTGCTGCTAAATTAAAACCTCTATTTCCCCTTGCTGAGAAAAACAAAAAAAGGATCAAGCAGTTAGTTGATTGAGATTCATTTTGATCATCCCCAATGAAATTTCAAGAACCTAAGAGCATGATTACCCTGCCCTCCATGGAACTCCCCCAAATTCGTTTTGATTCTGAGTGGAGAGAAAGTAATTGCATATAACTAGCAGTAGGCAAATGGAGATTTTTGGCACATCGAGGCTGTGGAGGAGATTACGCTGGGCATGGAGGAAGGGGGATGTAGAATTTGGAGACAGTCCAATTCATAATTATTAGATTAAAATAATAATAATTAGAATAAATGTATTATTTCCAAGATAATAATAAATTAGCTGTGAGATTTAATCTGAGTCATTAATAGTGCTTAAATCTAAGGGTTCAAAATTTGTGTCAAAAGTTGTGTCAAAAATATGGTGCCACGGATCCGCCCCCTTATAACATACATATATATATGTATATACATGTATATAATATATGTGTATATAGGTGTATCTATATATTATAATATATATATGGGTATAATACATATATATATATATATGTATATTATAATATATATACATATAGTATAAATATATAATGTATATGTGTATATACGTGTGTATATGTATATTATAATACATACATGGGTATAATATATATACACATATATGTATATTATAATACATACATGGGTATAATATATATACACATATATGTATATACAGAGAGCTTCCATTGAGGGATCCCTCAAATAAGCTTATTTGAGGGACACTCCTTGTAGGCCCCACTCCGGACTGTATTTCACTAATCCAAACCGTCTATTTTGTAGATACTCATTCAAAGATCATCCCTACAAAAAATCACTTGAATCCGATATCATTTGACCACTCAATTAAGTTATTGAAATTTTAGCATTTTCTTGAAGTACCGTGTTCATTGATTTTGTAAGACACAATTGGATGTCGAAACGGTTTTCAATTTGTCTAATTTTTTGTAAGGATGATCTATGAATGAAGACCTAAAAAATAGATGTTTGGATCATTGGGAAAAAAATTGTAGGGTACCCTAAAGGGCGTCCCTTAAATAATTTTATTTGAGGGATCCCTCAATAGAATGGGACTGTATGTATATATACTTATATATATATATATTACATATATTCATGTATGCTATTATTATAATATTAATATGTATGTGTATATGGGTATATTATAATAATAATATACGTGTATATATCTATATGTATTTATATATTATATATGTATGTATGTGTTTATATATATATATATACGTGTATATATGTACATTAATATATAACATATTATATATTACATATATACATGTATACATGTATGCTATTATTATAATATTAATATGTATGTGTATATGAGTATATTATAATAATAATATATGTGTATATATCTATATGTATTTATATATATATTATATGTATATATGTGTTTATATATATATACATGTATATGTGTATATATATATGTATATATGTACATTATAGTATATGTGTATGTAATAATAATAATAATAATAATAATATATGTTATTAGTATTACAATATAATATATGCATCTTGTACATTGGTGAACATAGGACTAGCTAATCTTCCCTTTCTACATGGGCTTAGTAGTCCCCTTCTAATGAGGTGTTTTTGGTGGGCCCGGTATTAGCAATCTCATCTAAGACTAGAATTAAATGAAACAAACATGGTACTAAATTTAGTCCAAACCAGTCCAAGCCAAGATTGTGTACCAAACGACCTCTTAGACTCAGATCAAAAAACTCCTAAAAAAAATCATAGGTGGAGACAAAGCTTTCTAATAAACGTGACAACGTGTACATTATTACAGTCCCCAATTTGTTCTTCACGTCCACTGCGAACCCGAAAAATAAGTTACGCAGTTGTCAAAGTCTCTCTATTATCTTGACTTATGTTGTTGATCAAGAATCTTGAATGGAGAGTACGTATATATGGAGCCAAAAGCTTGACTTGGAAAAGTCTTTGATGATGACCATATGGCCCCACTTGTGCAAAAGATATTCCACTCAGAGATCCACACTCATAACATATCCATGTAACTCTCCCCCCCTTTACTTCTCTTTGCTAATAACCCAAGCATCAAACAGACACGTTGATACAATTCCCATGATGAAACCAATTCTCAGCAAACCTCTTTACTTTTCCTTGTTTGTGCACCTGATCATTGTCACCGTGTTCGCAGCCAGCGATCCGCAACCTGTCTACTCTCCGGTTGAAGATATCACCGTTAATTGTGGCTATTCCGGTGACAAGATCGGTGAAGATGATGGCCGAAATTGGATTGGAGATATCAACTCAAAATTTTCACCGTTTGAACACCAAGCAGTCGGTAACAAATCCGAATCCAAAGAAGCACCTCATTCGTACACCTTCAAACCGGTGCCTTACACCACAGTGCGGCTTTCTCGCTCTGAATTTACTTACAGTTTTAAACTCAATAGCGGCCAGAAGTTCATCCGCTTGTATTTCAACCCAGTTTCCTATGGCCCGGACTTTGACCAATCCAAAGCCCTCTTCTCAGTCAAAGCAGGGAACTTTACCCTTCTCCACGACTTCAATGCTTCAGTCACTGCCGAAGCTTTTAATTTTACCAAAATAATATACAGGGAGTTCTGTTTGAACATTGATGAGGAAAAGAGCTTGAACATCACATTTACTCCGAGCAGAACAATCCCAGATGCGTATAGCTTTATCAACGGAATTGAAATTGTGTCCATGCCCACCAATCTTTACTACAGTCCGCTTGAAATGGAAAGCGCCCGTCAGATTAAGACAGTTGGTTCCGGAACCAACTTTCGCATCGAAAACAGCACTGCTCTGCAGATGGCGTACCGAATAAACATTGGCGGCAAGTCGCTATTGTTCAAAGAAGACACAGGCATGTACCGCAATTGGGATGATGGTGAAATGGAGCAATATTACTTGGAAGATTTAAGTGTTACGAGAAGCGTTAGACCACAAAACGTTAGTACTCAACTCAACTTTTCTGAAATACCAGCGTACACAGCACCAGAGGAAGTGTACCGAACGGGCCGGTCGATGGGCAGAAACGATACCCTAAACAAGAGCTACAATCTCACCTGGCGTTTTCCCTTAGATTCCAAGTTTTATTACCTGGTTAGGCTCCATTTTTGTGAGTTTCAACATGCAATTAGCCAGACTTACGACAGGACGTTTGCAATCTACATGGACAATCAAACTGCTGAAACAAATGCTGACATAATTCAATGGAGTCATGGAAATGACAGACCAGTGTACAAAGACTACGTGGTATTTATTCCTGAAGGCCACGAGTATCTTTTTCTCGCACTGCGTGCAAATCCAAATGATCAGACGACGACATACAGCGATGCACTCTTGAACGGGCTGGAAATCTTTAAACTTGACTCACAAGGAAATCTCGCCGGACCAAACCCAGTTCCACCTCCTATGATCCTACCAAAGGGGCCCTCAAAACCCAACAGCAACAACAAGAAGTCAAGGCCTCCTATGCTTGCCATTGTCGGTGGTGTTGTAATTTCCAGTACACTTGCAGCGCTATGTGCACTCGGGTTCTTGGTTTTCAGGCAAAGGCGGAAAGCCAAGGAGTCCGACCGCTCCAGCCACGGAAAGACGAACTCAACCAACACTCGCGACTCATCTTTACCCTCCGAATTGTGTCATCGCTTTTCACTAGCCGAGATCAAGGCCGGCACCCAAAACTTCAAAGATATTTGTATTATTGGGCGTGGCGGGTTTGGCAACGTGTATAAAGGATACATCGATGATGGAGGCACCCCCGTTGCAGTCAAAAGGCTGAAACCAGAGTCGTCACAGGGGGCCCTCGAGTTCAAGACAGAGATCGAGATGCTCTCTCAACTCCGCCACCGTCATTTGGTTCCACTCATTGGGTATTGTATGGATGAAGGTGAGATGATCTTGGTGTATGAATACATGGCACATGGGACCCTCAGAGACCATCTTTACCACACAGATAATCCAACTCTTTCTTGGGAAGAAAGGCTTCAGATTTGTATTGGCGCAGCAAGGGGATTACACTACCTTCATACCGGTGCCAAGTATACCATCATCCACCGTGATGTAAAGAGCACAAACATCTTGCTAGATGAAAAGTGGGTGGCCAAGGTTTCGGATTTTGGGTTGTCAAAAATGGGCACAATCACTATGTCCAAGACCCACATCAGCACGATGGTGAAGGGTAGTTTTGGGTATCTAGATCCCGAATACTACCGCCGTCAACAACTCACTGTGAAGTCTGATGTGTACTCATTTGGTGTAGTCTTATGTGAGGTATTGTGTGCGAGGCCAGCTTTGATTCGTACGGTGGAGAAGAAGCAAATGAGCTTGGCTGAGTGGGCCAAGAACTGTCACCGAAATGGGGCACTTGAGCAAATCATTGATCCGAGCTTGAAGGGTAAGATTGAAACCCACTGCTTCAATAAATTCGCCGAGATTGCAATGAGCTGCCTGCATGATAATGGGATTGAAAGGCCATCAATGAATGATGTGTTGAGCGGGCTTGAGTATGCATTGGAGCTTCAACGGAGCGCTGATAGGGATATCATCAACAACACTAACACTGGAAGGAAGAAGGAAGATGAGGTTGCTCTCACCAAGAACATGCAAGGGTTTAGTTCTAGTGAGAAAACTTGTGCGACCAGTGAATCCATTACAGGGATGTCTGGGACATTGTTTTCCAAGATCAATGATTCGGAAGGCAGATGATGATGAGGAGCATTAACTCACCAAATAATCTGCCTAAAACCGTGGCATGGCATGGAATAAATGACGAAAGCAGTTAGTGTCACAAAGATCAGATGATGTTTCTCACTCATTCCCTCATTACTATTCTTAATTTTTAGGTCATGTTTTCATCTGCCTCTTTAAAATTCGAGTTGTTATTTTGAATTTTGAGGTGATTTGAGAGGTTTATTATTATTTTTTTTAAATAAAGAAAGATGTTATACTAGCAAGACTTTTTTGTTAACAAAGAAAGATGTTTTTGGGAATTTGAGGTGTCACTTACAAGACTTTTGTTAACAAAAGAAAGATGGGCTTGTTCATATGAAAAAATAAATAAAAAAAGATGGAATTATTTTAATGAGAAAAAGAAATAAAGTTTGATGTTCATAACTTCATATAAGACTGGTTTGTTTTGATAGTTATGAACCTCCGAAGATAAATTTAAGGGTCCATGTCCATCTCACTGTGGATCACATATTATATATCAACTAGTATGATATAAAAAGAGTGGACAGCTTCTTTCATTTTTGTTTTTTTTCTTGACCAAAGAAAGAATATATAGTAGAACTTTATTTTTCCTTGACAGTACGAAGTGGACTAGTCACACAATGGATAAGAAGGGCCAGAAGCTGTGGCCTCCGCTGGCCTAAGAAAAATAAGGGCTAGAAGAAGAGAAATAATCTGTGCCAAGCAATCGCACTAGCATTATTGATTCCCTTTTACATATATCTCTGTCAATTACTGCAGCCGACAAAACCATGTGTGTGAAAATGATCATAAAACTCCAAAACCCTGCTGTCTGTTTGTGTTGAATTATCAACGCACCACCAGCACCACGCGAGGACTTCCATAAGTTAGCAAGCTACTGCTAGCTTTATAATAAGAGTCGCGGGTGTTGTACAAACCTGCAGTGCGAGAGAAAATAATTAACAAGGAGGAAGGAGCTGGGAGCTGCAGGTGTGAAGATGGGTCACCGATCTCATTCAGTATCTCTAATACTGTCGGTGACGGTGATGGTAATGGCCATGTCGACGGAGCTGCCCATCACAAGCCATTGCATGATGATGAACAAGAGCAGCACTCCCTTGATCAACTGGTCTAATAATTCCCTGGTCGAATTTAAATTTGACCGAGACCTGCTTAATAACAACATTGACGGAGCACAGGGTGAATCGGACTTGGGCTTGGCGGTCGTCATGCACATGGTGGATTCAGAAGAAACTAGCAGAAGGCTCTTGACAGCCGCTCGGTTTAGTTTTGCAATACATAGTCTACAAGGTAGCAGCACGTTTTGTTCGAAGCAAGGCTCCCAGTATGATGGTTGCCTTGCTCAAAAAAATATCCCCACCCATAACAACTGTCGCGGTGCTGACCCGTACCGTAAGGACTGCCCACACTAACTTGCCGCAATACGTACGTATTCTGCTTCTTGTTAGAGTCATGCAATATTACACTAGTTTCATTTCTGGATGTAATTAATTAAGTGGGGATGGACGACACTTGTAGACTGGTCGGCTCTGCTTGATTTGGTTATGGACCATGTCTTAATTAATTAAATAACTAATATGCTGTTGTTGCTTGCCTTAGTAGATAAAAAAATCTGTATATCATGGCGATATTAATGTGTTTTTTTATTGTACTCGTATAATGTTGGAGTGTATATATGGACTTCACAATTGCGTGCAGTCTTGAAAATGAGTTGTAAATTGTGATATGGTGTAAAAACGAACAAAAGAAATAAAAACAGAGAGTGGTGAGTATGATGAAAATCTAATAAAAGTTACTTATTACGATTAGACCATGGAAGTCTTCCACAAGAGCATATCCATGCAGCATCATTGAATTTATATTGTCAGCCATTGAATTTACTTTAACAAAATCAGACGGCTAAGATTAAAAGAGGAAAGAAAAGGATCTGATATTTTTATTTATTATAGGATCAGTATACCCAAAAGCAAGTCTTTGATGCTTGATGAAAAAACAAACCAGATATTTAGTCATATATTTATTCTTAGCACTAAAATTATAAATAAATTCCACATCATTTAATCTTTATAAATAAGTCCGAAAAAACCCCAAACAATGACTGCTTGCCTTATTGAATTTAATTTTGATTATTAAATTATTTTGATACCCTTTTGAGTGTTTTGGGCTTTGTTATGAGGTTTTTGGGTTGGGTTTGTTTTAAGAAATTAATGACAATTTTGTAATTTAAAAAAAGTTAAAAGTCTTTTTATTATGTTGTAAATGGGCTTTGAGTATGTTTTTAAAGTCCATTTCATATTTAAAAAAATTTATAATTTGAACTCCTATATTCCATATAATAATGAATCTTCCAAAAAGAAAATGGAGACTTTGGAAAAATCCAAAGGAGAGAGAAATTTTTTAAAAGAAGCTAAAATAGACAAAATTACCCTTACTTATTTTTTGATTTCTTAAGGAATCCTTTACATTTGCATTTCTTTGATTTGAAAATTGAGATGTTTTTTTGTTTTTGTTTTTAAAAACTTTGGTTTTTTTCAAAAATGAAAGGTTTTTTTGTGATTAAAGCTTAAATTTACTAAAAGGAAAAATGCAAGTCTTTCATCCATATCCCACTCCAAGTTGTGCATACAATCTAAAATGTAACGACAACTAGAAGACCAGCTCAGCTGATTAAAATCATTGGACGTTTTGGTCAAGTTGTGCTTTTCAGAAAAGAAAAGAAAACCAACTTGCTTTTACATTTCCACGCAATTTCTCACAAAAATTATGCATCTCTTTGCCCTTTTTTCGGGTAACTGGAAAATATCAGGCATCTCAATGATAAAAGGAGACCGACAACCATACGCCTACCTACCAGACACGTCAACACATGACGAAGAAATGGTAGCACTGAAACAATAGAAAGCTTATGCCTGAATTATTTTATGTTGACGAACATATATTTTTTTTTAAAATATTTTTTTTAAAGCAAAAGAAAGCTTAAAGTATACACCAAAAAGAAGAAAGCTGAAAGCTTTTTAACTTTCCTCCACCAAGAAGATGGAAAAGAAGAAACTCTGAACTTTCAGAGAACACCATTCCGTAAGCTTATTCTCCATATGAATACAACGACACTTGATAGAAGAAGACTTTCCAAATTCTCATTTGAAAATTAAACAGGGCAATCTCTCTGTTATGTTTCAGCAGCTTCCCTGTTTCTCATTTGATCATCATCCTTCTCCTCTTAATCAACACCTTAATTATCTTCTGATCTTTCTCTTCTATTAGATATCATCAAGAACCCAATTAGCAGCAAACACCTTTCCAAATCAATAACCATGAAGAAACTCCTTCTCCCTCCTCTGCCTCTCTACCTCCTTCCCCTGTTTCTGCAAATCGCCACCCTACTCTCTGCACCTATCTACACTCCAGTCGAAGACATCACCATCAACTGTGGCTCTTATGGAACCTCACCCAACATATATGACAACCGGAATTGGACTGGAGATATCAACTCAAAATTCTCTCCCTTTGAATTGCACCAAGATAACACCAACACCTCATCCCAAGTCAGAGAAGCACCTCCCTCCTCTGTTAGCCAAGTACCCTACACCACAGCTCGGCTTTCTCTTTCCGAATTTAGTTACAAAGTTCCCCTCTCCACCGGGCAGAAATTTATTCGTTTACACTTCCACCCAGTTTCATATGACCCCGGCTTCGACCGATCCAAAACCCTCTTCTCTGTCCAAGCAGGTGGCTTTACCCTTCTCCATGATTTCAATGCTTCTGTAACTGCTGATGCTAGTGAGACTGAGACGCTAATAAGAGAGTTCTGTTTGAATATTGATGAAGGACAGAGCTTGACCATCACGTTCACTCCGAGCAGAGCAATCCCAGATGCTTATGCCTTTGTCAATGGGATTGAGATTGTGTCCATGCCCACCAATCTTTACTACACTGCATCCGAAAGCCATGGAGTTGATTATGTAGGCAACGAAGTCAATTATCGCATCGAAAACATCACGGCGATGGAGATGGTGTACCGAATAAACGTCGGTGGAAGTGCACTCTCTTTCGACCAAGACACTGGGATGTACCGCAATTGGGACAGTGTAGTAGACGAGCAAAAGTACTTGGATGATTTGAGTTCCAGGTGGACTGTTCTTCCACAAAACGTTAGCCTTCAACTCAACTTTGTGAAAATACCAGAGTACTCTGCTCCACAAGTAGTTTACCAAACGGGCCGGTCCATGGGCAGCAACCACACCCGAAACAAGAGCTACAAACTGACCTGGGAATTTCCCGTAGATCCCATGTTTCTTTACCTGCTAAGGCTACATTTCTGTGAGTTTGAGCCTGAAATTATGGACACTGGGGACCGATCGTTTCTAATCTATGTGGACAACCAACTTGCTGAGCCACAAGCCGACATAATCATGTGGAGTGGTGGAAATGGGAGACCAATCTACAGGGACTACGTCGTGTTCATGCCTGCAGGCGCTGATCAGAAGAAAGTTAAGCTCTTTCTTGCACTGCAAGCAAACCCAAGAGATTGGATGACTAAATACAATGATGTACTCTTGAACGGCCTTGAACTCTTCAAACTAAGTGATACAAATGGTAATCTCGCCGGACCAAACCCCGACCCACCTCCACCAAAGCCGGTGCAGCTGAAAACCCCCTCAAAACAGTCGAAGAAGAAGTCAACTCCTATGCTTGCCACCGTTGCTGGTGCAGTTTCCGCCATACTCGTATTATTCTGTGTCCTCGGATTCTTGGTTTTCAGGCGAAGAAGAAGATCCAAGGATACTTTTGATGTACTGTCCGGTTTGTGTCGTGAGTTTTCATTGTCCGAGATCAAAGCCGCCCCCAAAAACTTCAACCAGGATTTCATTATCGGTGTTGGTGGGTTTGGCCACGCGTACAAAGGGAGCATCGATCAGGGCACAAACCCAAGTCGCAACATAGCGGGGCAGGAGATTCGAATTTGAGCGATAAGATGAAGGGTGAAGATGACGTGTGGCTAAAGAGTGAGAGTGATGCAGGGTTTATTAGTTGTAGCTGGGAAGATTCGTCGGAGATGAAGGAGAGCAGAGTGACCAAACCAAGTAGTCAGCACAATTCTTCTACTAACGAATCCATGAAAGGAATGTCTGGGACTGTGTTCTCTGAGATCAACGATCCCAGTGGACGATGATGATTATCTGTGCAAATTAATATTCTTAATCATATATGGTATAGGGCTTGCGTGGAGTTGTATATCCATATGATGCAATTGTAAATATATTTGTAATTTTCTCCTTGTTTTTAATATTCTGCAAAATTAAAACTTCCATATAGTCTTGCAATTTCTTATTGCATACCAAATTGGGAATGTTGATTAAAGATTCCAACACTATTTGTAATTTTGTTACTGTCAAAAATTACTTGCTCTTTTCTTTTCTTTTTTCGCCTAAACAAAAATTTATTCCTCACTAATCATGCTTAATAGATTCCTCTTCCTTGAAATTGTTAGAAAGTATATAGATAGTTGAACTTTCTTAGGGTAGTCAGATTGTCAATTTTGGATTGAAAAATGTTTGATGATCATACGTCCCTACCCTACTTGTACAAAAAAAATCCAATCAGAGATCCACACACCCACACATAACATATCCATAACTCTCCCTCCCTTTACTTATCTTTGCTAAACCCCACACACACACACACACACACATATATATAATAACCCGAGCATCAAACAAACACCTACAACTACCATGGTGAAGCAAAAGGTTGAAGGATGTAGCATATCTACATGGTCCCATATCATGTGGTCTGATAAGGTGGTACAAAAAAGATGGTCTCCTCCATAGCTCAACTGAATCAAGCATCATCTTTAAAAAAGAAAACAATAATATTGGCAGCCGTTGAATTTACTTTAACAGAGTCAGACGGCCAAGATTAAAAGAGGAAAGAAAAGCATATGTGATATATCTTTTTCTATTATAGGATCAGCATAACCAAAAGCAAGTCTTTGATGTTTTGTTTTTTTGGTAACGCAAGTCTTTGATGTTGACCAAACAGAGAAAAGCAAGTCTTTGATCCATATCCTGCTTACGCTCAAGAAATTCAATACAAGCATGCAAACAATAATGCAGCGACAACTAGAAGACTAGCTTATTAAAAATAATAGGATGCTTTTGTCCCCTTGTGGAAGTGTAGGTTTTTAAAACAATTTTAGGCAAATAAGCTTCCATTCGAAAGAAATCAGAGTGATTGTGCTTTTTATTTGTGCTTTTCAGAAAAGAAAACAGAAACAACTTTCTTTTACATTTCCACGCAATTTCTTAGAAAAATATACATCTCAATGATAAAAGGAGACCTCCACTAACACATTTGAAACGACAATCATAGGCCTACCTACCAGACCCATCAACACATGACAAAGATAGGGTAGCACTGAAACAATAGAAAGCTTATGTCTGAATTATTCTCTCTTGACGAACCTAATTTCTTTAAAAATAAAAAATAAAAAAGCAAAGAAAAAGTTTACACCAAAAAGATGGAAAAGAAGCAGCTCCGAACTTTCAGAGAACACCACTTGTGTAGCTTATTCTCCATGTGAATACACACTTTCTTGATCAGAAGTTTCAAATTCACATTTGAAAATTAAACGGGGCAATCTCTCTGTTATGTTTCAGCAGCTTCCTCGTTTCTCAGTTGATCATCGTCATCCTCCTCTTAATCAACACCTTAATTACCCTCTAATCTTCCTCTTCTCTTAGATATCATCAAGAACCCACTTAGCAGCAAACACCTTTCCAAAACAATAACCATGAAGAAACTCCTTCTCCCTCCTCTGCCTCTTTACTTCCTTCCCCTGTTTCTTCAAATTGCCACCCTACTCTCTGCACCTATCTACACTCCGGTGGAAGACATCACCATCAACTGCGGCTCTTCCGGAACATCATTAAACATGGATGACAACCGGAATTGGACTGGAGATATCAACTCAAAACTCTCCCCCTCTGAGTTTAACCAAGCTAACACCAACACCTCCTCCCAAGTCAGAGAAGCACCCCCCTCCTCCTCTGTTAACCAAATCCAAGTGCCTTACACCACCGCTCGTCTTTCTCGCTCCGAATTTACTTACAAAGTTCCCCTCTCCACCGGGCAGAAGTTTATTCGCTTCTACTTCCGCCCAGTTTCATATGGCCCCGACTTTGACAGGTCCAAAGCCCTCTTCTCTGTCCAAGCAGGTGGCTTTACCCTTCTCCATGATTTCAATGCTTCTGTAACTGCTGATGCTGGTGAGACTGAGAAGCTAATAAGAGAGTTCTGTTTGAACATTGATGAAGAACAGAGCTTGGCCATCATGTTCACTCCGAGCAGAGCAATCCCAGATGCTTATGCCTTTATCAATGGGATTGAGATTGTGTCCATGCCTACCAATCTTTACTACACTTCTCCTGAAAACCCAGATGGTGCCCATTTTGTAGGCAACAATATCAAGTATCCTATTGAAAACAGCACGGCGATGGAGACGGTGTACCGAATAAACGTCGGCGGAAGCGGACTCTCATTCGACCAAGACACTGGGATGTACCGCAATTGGGAGAATGTGGTATACGAGCAAAAGTACTTGGATGATTTGAGTTCCAGGTGGACTGTTCTTCCACAAAACGTTAGCCTTCAACTCAACTTTGTGAAAATACCAAAGTACTCTGCTCCAGAAACAGTTTACCAAACTGGCCGGTCCATGGGCAAGAACCACACCCAAAACAAGAGCTACAACCTCACCTGGGAATTTCCCGTAGATCCCAAGTTTCTTTACCTGCTAAGGCTACATTTCTGTGAGTTTGAGCCTGAAATTATGGACACTGGGGACCGATCGTTTCTAATCTATGTGGACAACCAACTTGCTGAGCCACAAGCTGACATAATCATGTGGAGTGGTGGAAATGGGAGACCAATCTACAGGGACTACGTTGTGTTCATGCCGGCAGGCCCTGATCATAAGAAAGTTAAGCTCTTTCTTGCACTGCAAGCAAACCCAATAAATTGGATGACTAAATACAATGATGTACTCTTGAACGGCCTTGAACTCTTCAAACTCAACGATACAAATGGAAATCTCGCAGGACCAAATCCCGACCCACCTCCACCAAAGGAGATGCAGCCGAAAACCCCCTCAAAACAGTCGAAGAAGAAGTCAACTCCTATGATTCCCATCGTTGCTGGTGCAGTTTCCGCCATACTTGTATTACTCTCTGTCCTTGGATTCTTGGTTTTCAGTCGAAGAAGAAGAGACAAGGATACCGATGATGACCCATTTGTACCTTCCGGTTTGTGTCGTGAGTTTTCATTGTCTGAGATCAAAGCCGCCACCAGAAACTTCAACGAGGGTTCTATTATCGGTGTTGGTGGGTTCGGCCATGTGTACAAAGGGAGCATCGATCAGGGCACCGTTGTTGCAATCAAACGGCTTAAACCCGAGTCGCAACAAGGGGTCCCAGAGTTTAGGGCGGAGATCGATATGCTCTCCCAACTCCGCCACCAACATTTGGTGTCTCTCATCGGGTACTGTAAAGATAGAAGGGAAATGATCTTGGTGTATGAGTACATGGAAAATAAGACTCTTTATGATCATCTAATGAAGCCAAAATCCGATCCTAATGCACAACCACTTCCTTGGGGAAAACGGCTCCAGATTTGTATTGGCGCAGCGCGTGGTTTGCACTACCTTCACACTGGTGGTACGGAAGGCACCATCATTCACCGTGATGTAAAAAGCACAAACATTTTATTGGACGAGAAATGGGTGGCCAAAGTTTCGGATTTCGGGTTGTCGAAAATGAGCTCGATGACCATGTCCAAAACCCACATTACCACGGCAGTGAAGGGTAGTTATGGGTATTTGGACCCAGAATACATGCTCCGAAATCAATTGACCGAGAAGTCGGATGTGTACTCATTCGGCGTCGTGTTGTGTGAGGTGCTGTGTGCAAGGCCAGCCTTGATGCGTACAGTGGAGAAGAAGGAAATGAGTTTGGCTATGTGGTTCAAGGCCTGCCATCAGAATGGGGAACTTGATCAAATCATCGATCCAAGCTTGAAGGGTAAAATTGAAGACGAGTGCTTCAAAGTGTTCGTTGAGATTGCGCTGAGTTGTATGCATGAGAATGGGAAACAACGTCCGTCGATGAACAACGTGGTGGAGGGGCTTGTGCAAGCATTAAAACTTCAGCAGAACGGAGATAAGATGGACGAGGATGACGAAACCAAGGGTGAAACAAAGGAGACTGCAATTATGAATGAGAGCGATGGAGGTTTTAGTTCCAGCTGGACAGAGTCATCTGATTCGAAGAACAGTAGTAGGGTCACCAACACCAGTAGTGATCAAAGTTGTTCGACCACCAACAATTCCATTAAAGGAATGTCCGGGACAGTTTTTTCTGAGATCAAAGATCCCAGTGGAAGATGATGCGTGACGATCATGAGCAACACTTGTAATAAAATTAAAGAGAAGAATATATCTTGCTAAAACTCAGAAGCTTCATTTGGATTGTGTGGTAAGTTTTAATATTATTGTAAGCTTGTAATTCTAACTCAATTTGTGATTGTTATCTGTTAAAATTCCAAGGCATGTACAAGATGCATGAATTGTTTATTCCTATGAGGATGACCAAATGTATTGGATTTTTATGCATGCCATTGCCAACTGTGGAAGCTCCGATACGCTATTCGCTGTGCAAAAGTTGGGGAATCAAATGGTCTTTTAATACTCTTAATTAAAGTGAGATAGTGGGAGACCTGATGAACTGATAATTGAACTTTTTTATGTTTCGTAGTATATGGGGCCACACCCAAAATCATCACATCATAAAAGTCGAAACCAATTAGGTTTAGTTTTCTTATATTATGACTTCTAAAAACAAATGAATAAAACATTTGTAGTTTAAACAATTTTAGTTCAAAAAATAATAATTGAAGACAAAACAATTAGGGTGGAGTTTTAAGTATAATACAATTATGATGAGAAAAAACTGATTTAATACCTTTAAAATAAATAAAATATAAAATAAAATTCCAAGCAACAACCACCTTCCTCCTTAAATAGCCTCTATACTGCCTGCCAATTGTCACTGCCCTCATTAAACGGTTCACGTGCTTTAGCTTCTTCTTGATAATTGATCGAGGGCAAGTGCTTTAGCTTCTTATTGGTCACTTGGCTTAATCTTCCCATTCTACTCGTCATTGTCCTACTAATGGTCGCATCATCCCATAAAGGAGACATTGTCGTACTAATGGTCACTCTAAATTTCTGAGTTTGAAACCCAATTGTTTGTTGGGGCTTTATATTTATGTTCGTTTGAAACCAATTCCCAACCACGGTTTAACCCGCATGGCCCAAACCCAATCCATTTTATTCCAACGTGAGACAAACAAACACTCAGAGAAATTTCAACACAAAAATTACAAAATTAAATTTGAATGTAGTATGACTAGCATTTCTGTTAAATGAATAGTGGTGCCTCTTTGTGGTTTTTGATCATGCTAATTGGAGTGAGGGCTGCAGGCTCATACTGAAGTCCTCCAAATTAACAGCTGTGTCCTTTTCAGCAGCTGAAAAATGAAATGAAATTTTGTGTTGCTTTGCTATTAGAGCCACAATTGTGTATGGTCTTATTAGAGATGCCTTGATGGTAATGTATAGTTTATTTTTGAGAAAATTTGGTATCGATCCAAATTCTCAATTAAGAGTTTAGTTTAATTCTTGAATTTTGTGTTTTTTATCTAAGTCCTCTCACATTTATGTCGCATAGGATTACATTCCTTTTTTAATTTTATGATGTAATTATATTTTTTTGTTTAAAATTATTTTTTTTGTTCCAATTATGCCCCCTTATGATTTAAATCGAGTAAGATTGATTTGTATCTTAATAATTAGCAATTTACAATGTGTGCAATTGAATATAAACGGCAAATACAGCAGACGTATCCCAAGAATCATGCTCTTTTCAATCCAATCTTTGCTGATTTATTGCTTTTTCAATGCAGAGTTGAAATTATTTCAAATTAGGGTTCAATATTATAGATATTACCTGAGCCCGATGGTGAGATGCAATAAAGCGTTTGACATAATTTCAAAATTTGTCGTCAGTTTGCAGCACATCCCTTCCGGGTATTTTTATTATTTAGGTTTTTGATACTTTTTGCTTACTGGTTCCTTATGCTAATATGTCCAATGTTCTTTTGAGAATAGTTTGTGATTATGTTTTGCAGGTTGCGTGGTAGTACCTGGACTGTAGATTGTTTGGTATTTGAGTGGTAGTACTTGTAATTTGGGTATCTGTATATGTACCTTGGTGCGGTGGGTACAGGGTGCGATGTATACCTGATATATAGGTTAGGTGTTGGGGAAGGATACATGTGGTGAAGGTAGTCGCCATTTTACTTCTACGGGTCAAACTATTTTGTGGCACTCTTAACATTGAAAGAGTAATTTAAAGAAGAATAAATTTCCGTACACTCCCCTGGATTAGGACCACAATCGAACTTATCCATCTGGATTAAAAAATCAATCAATTTAACATCGGAATTAATTAAAATGGCCAATTTAACCTTCTTGTTAAATTTTGTGAATTTCAACCAAATTTTCTATTAACTCTAAGAGTAAATTTGTAATTTCAAGTAAAATAAATAATCAATCAATCAAACAAAAAGAAAAATAGAATAACAGTGGCGGCACATAGGAAAAGCTTCTTCACTAATCAACAATGCCGGACGACGATTACAACGAAATGGATATGGGGTTCTAAACCCTGATATGCATTTGATACTCATAACTCAACAAGTAACTTATTGAGAACTTGTTGATGCAGATATAGGAACCAGATTCGCCACGAGATCAAAATCCTCCACAACATCGGCAACCCCAACGTCGTCAATTGCCACGGCATTTTCGACCACAACGGTGAGATCGAGGTGTTGTTCAAGTTCATGGACGGCAGCTCGTTGGAATGCCAAAGGAGAGAAAGAGAAGCGTGGAGAGGGGAAGAGATAGGGAGAGAGAAAGTCACGTTTTTTTTCTTCGTCATTTTTATTTTATTTTATAACTATTTTAGCTTTTTATAATAATAATAATAAAATCAAATAATAAGTCACGTGTCATCGATATTATTTTTTGGACGGAAAAATATATGAAATTTTAAAAAATTAACTGCAAGAGTTAAATTGACAATTTCAATTAATTCGGATATTAGATTTGCTGACTTTTTATTTAAGGGAGTTAATTTCTACAAAGGTCACAGTTCATGGGTAAAATGGCTGAAAATCCTTTAAAGAACTCTTAAATCCTCATCTTTGCATGCTTTGTTTTGTGACATAAAATATATATATACAAAGGCTACGGCCCGAGTAGTAATTGAGTCCATGATCAATGTTGAGCCCAAGAAAACCCTATGATAATTAGAAGACCCCTTAAATAGGTAGGTTAGAATAACCCAACATATTATATATTGTTGTAAATAATATTGGTGAAGCCCACATAAAGAGAAATGATGGAAGAAAAATGATGGTGTTGAGTATGGAAGTCAAAAGAAGGAATGATGGTGTTAGAAGTGGGATAATTAGTCAAAAGATGAAATTATAATGTTGGGGAGAAATCATTATGTCTCCATTAGAAGCCTTTTACTTTGCCTATAAATAGGCTTGCTCATTCACTTGTAAGACACACCAAAATGAAGAGAAGAATGAGTGAGGAAAGATAGAAGAGGAAGAGAAGGAAGAATGAGGGTGAGTGAGTTGAGAAGAAAGAGAGCAAGAGAGAAATTCTCCAAGAGAGAAAATTGAGTGAGCCATACATATTGTAAACACAAAGTTGTAGCCCTATTATTTTACATAGTGGAAAAGTTACTGCTGCTGCTCTCCGGGGATGTAGGCATAGCCGAACCTCGTTAAATACTGTGTCTCATCTACTTTACGTGCAGCTCAATATTCGCATATATACCAGTTCATTTTATAACACGTTATCAGCACGAGAAGCTCTCAGGTATAATTTTTGTGCTGCACTATTATTTATACTACTAACCATTGTATATATATATATGAAAAGTTGATGGTAATATAATATGCTATATCTATTCACTTTTCTATTACTAACCACTAACAAAAATGGACCATTGGTAATACCAAACATATTATCAGTAGGAGACCGTTACTAATACTAACATTTTTCTTATTTTATTCGGTGGTGGTTTTTAACCCCATATTTATTTTATTTACTGTATGGTGTAGGTTTATTACCCATACAACAGTATTTATTGCAAATTGTGGTACGCCACATATTTCTTTGGCATAAGAGAATGATGAATTGAGGCTCCCCTCACATTTTGTTATATCTGGGCCGGAAGCTCATGAACCCAAATATATAAGATATTAGCGTGGCTTTTACTCAATTCATATTTCATGTCCATTTGAAAAGGGTGAATAAATTCTGAGTTTTGCGTTTAGCCCAGGCCAAAAGTTCCATACGTTGAAATATGAAATTTGGGAGAGTCGATGTGGTTATTTGAACCTATAAGGCACAAGGTTCCAAACCGTCATTTTGAAAAGACGTAAAAACTACAGGTGCAAGTTTAAGAATGTGCGCAATTATTATAACAGGAACATACAACAGATAGATTTTTTCCTGCAATGAAGGTGCAGGCCCTGTAAAATCTATAAAAATACATTATGTTCCGGAAGCCTCTGAAGGAAGAGGACGACGCCTCTTAAGCTTAGCCATGAGCCTCTCATGGTCTCCCAAAATTCTTTCATTGGAGACCTGCAGCATGTCTAGCCTTCTCAGTGTATCAACAGAGTACGAACTCACCAGTTTCAACAAGGCATTATTCTCTCCTTTAAGTTTCTCAACCTCCTGTTGAGACTCATGAAGCATTCTTTGGAGAGACGAATTTTCAGTTGTTAAATTCTCAACCTCGTTTGCTCTGGCACGCAAACGATCAGCCATGTTAGAAACAGAAGCAGCACTCTGAATGCTAAAAGCCATTGAGTCATCAATAGCCTCTTCCTCTGATCTCCCTGTCAACAACATTTCATCCATTGGAGTAATGAAATTCCTAGCTACTATGACAGCAGTAGCATCATTCATCATCACAGAATCATTAACTGTGAGATGACGATTTTTGGATACAAAAGATGGACGCCAAACTTGGGCGTCACTGGTTGTTGTGGGAGTATCATTTAAATTGAAATAATTTGGGCAGGAAGAAGAGGAAGCCATTTTAAGAAGGTTTCGAAGAAAGTCTTAAGAAAACTAAAGTTTCAGAAAATGAAGGAAGTTGAGTTGAAACGCAGTTGCTCCAATCAAGTTTTGCAAAGGCAATATCTATAGGAGGAAATATGGCTACAGTTTCCAGGATCCCAATATTATCTCAGATCCTCATACTATCTTTTTCTTTCCCAGATTCCAAAACTTCACGCGGCCTCCATTAATGTTTGTCGGCACTTTCGGCGTTTTCAAAGTATTATTTTCGTCAAAAGCCGATCTTGCTTTGCGGATTTCACGGAGCTACTTTTTCAAAAGTACCCCGAGAATCTCGCAATTTTCCTATGGTTAATTTGAAATTCACCGGTTCTACCTATTCCTCTTATTTGTGTATAAATGTGTTACTAACGAAATTTTCTTTGCAGAAGACATCCAGTTTTCTCAATACCTAGTGATGCGATATCTACTTATTTTTCTTATCAGTAAGCACTCAATAAGCCCGAGAAGCAAGACTATCTCTGATCATCCATTCAGGAAGCAAGACTATCCCTGATCACGTTTCCGCTACATCAGGAAACTGTGAAGGCGATCTTATGCTCTAATCTCCGGAAGTCCTTCTAGACTAGGAGATATGAGAGCTTATTGTCTGCTCCCACCAGCTTCCTTCCCTGATTGCTTACCTTACCTTGCAATTAATATCACAATCTTTGTATCTTTTCTTTCTTTTTATAACTCTCTGTTCATAAGGGTTTTTATTTCTTTAGAACGAACATCCGAAGAAAGAAGCCATACAGTGATCCTAACTCTGAAGGTTATTTATTTATTTTTGACAGAGGGAAGAATTGTGACTTTTTGCTCTTGCAGGATATAACTAGATCATCAAGCGTTACTGGGCCGATACGAGCTTGAATGATAATTGAGAAAAATTTCTCCCACCTAAGGATGTAAGCAATACTTGTGTTATTTTATGCTTATATACTTATTTGATATTTTATCTTGAAAGGTAACCAAATGGGAAGATAAGTCCGTTCCAAAAGAATGGCTTGTATGTATCCATGAATTATTAATGCAAATTTTACAGATTGCAAGTTGGATACATTGATAATACACTGCACAAATTAAAGTCCCATAAGAACAGAATATGGGTATGGCAGTGATCAATATGATGCACGCCTGTTGCGTAGCAAATGATG